>NW_020954576.1:30595241-30667527 GCF_900497805.2 Vombatus ursinus
ATAGATATAGATATAGATATAGATATAGATATAGATATAGATATAGATATAGATATAGATATAGATATAGATCCAAGCTGTTGCCAAAGCCTACCAATTTCACTTTTGCAACATCTCCTGAATATGCCCCCTTCTTTCCTCTGACATTGCCACTCCTCTAATGCAGGACCTCATTACCTCACACCTGGATTGTTGCAATAGCCTCCTGGTGGATCTGCTCACCTCAAGTCTCTCCCCACTCCATTCAATTCTCCATTAAGCCACTAGAGTGGTTTTCCTAAAACACAGGTGCAGTCATATCACCCTTACACACACACACACACACACACACACACACACACACACACACCCTATTCAATAAACTGTGGTGGTTTCCTCTTGCCTCCAGGAACAACACAAAATGCTTTGTTTGGCATTCCAAGCCCTTCATAACCTAGTCCCCTCCTGTTTTTCCAGTCTTCTTCCACCTTAATCCCCAATACTTACTCTTCAACCTAGTGATTCTGGCCTCCTGGCTGTTCCATGTACAAGACACACCATCTCTCAGCTCCAGGCATTTTCTCTGGCTGTTCTCCATGCTTGGAACACTCTTCCCTCCTCTGCTGACTGCTGATCTTCCTGGCTTCATTTAAGTTCCAATTAAAATCCCACCTCTTACAGGAAGCATTCTGCAACCCTTCTTAATTCCAATGCTTTCCCTCTGTTATAATCTAATAAGGGAGACAACATGCAAGTAAATATATGTAAAACAAGCTATATATGGATAAATAAGAAATAAGATCCTTGAGGGCAGGGACTGTCTTTTGATTCTTCATGTATCTTTAACACTTAGCACGGTGCCTGACACACAGTAGATGCTTAATAAATGTTTATTGAAATGAATTGAACATAGATATAGATCTTGCAGCTGTGGAACTAATCCTAGTTTTGCTGCTTAAAATCTGCGTGATGTTTATCAAGTCTTTCACCTCTCTGAAGATTATAATTTATAAAATGAGGGGATTGGACTTCATGACTTCCATGGTAAGTCAGAACCAGGACCACTAGCCACCCCAAAAGTTCTTTGCCCTGCCTCTAAGCAAATGCACATACAGCTGATTCAACCTTCCTGGATGCTGAGAAGCAAGATTTATATTTCCTAGAACGTCCCATTTCACTGGCGCTCTTAAATTTCCTCCTTATGAAATAATCCTAAACATGCAGAGCTGGCCTTTCATTCATCATAGGACAGAAAGTCAGAAGGAATCTTAGAGATCCTCTATTTCAACTTCATGCGTTAATTCCTTCTATGCAATCCTCAGAGAGAGGTCAGACAAAGATCTCTTGAAAATTTAAACTTGGCTCACGGGATTCAAAATCCTCCAGAGTGAAAGCCATTATGTCACAAAAACTCTAGTTATTTGAGACTCTTTTCTGGCCTAGTAACTAATTGAAATAACAGCTCTATATTGTATTAGGCTGAGGTGGTCTAGCTTTTATACTACTGCTTCTAATTGGAACGATGCCACTGTAACTTTATGTCAATACTTCAAAGATCTGTGATTTTTTGGGTTATGGTAACTCTACCTACATAGATTGCAATCATCTACAAATTAGTAGATGAGTATTAGAGAGATGTCTGAGACTCAGCAAGGTTATATCATTTGTTCATGGTCACACGATCAGTTAAATTTCCTGGGAAAGGATTTGAAATCAGGTCTCTCCTAACTCCAAGTTTCATACAGTTACCCACTGATTCTGTAACACCAAGCACAGACTGGAAATTTGGAAAATGGCACAGCCATATAACACTAAAGTCAATGGTCTAATTTGCTATCTTGCCATCTATCTACCTAGCTATCAATCTTTCTATTGACCTATCGATATATCTAGCTATCAACATAGTTGTCCAACAGGAAAGGATTAACGACTAGATCTGTGATTTCTTTTGTGTGTAGGGAGACTGTAAGAAACTACCAACAACTCTTTTTATCAATGCGGGTCTGCACTTTCTCTTCAACATACAGACTGAGAGAGTGACCCAGAGCCTGATGAAGTTCTAATTTGCCTAGAGTCACATGGCCAGTAAGAATCACAGGAAGGACTCAAACCCAGGTTTCCTTTGAGGTTGACGTTCTAGCCACCACATCATATAGATAGATAGATTTAGAGACAGAGATACACATGTAATATGCATATACATGTATCTCTCTCCATATGTTTTCTGTATATATATATAAATGAAAGACAGGTAGGTGGTATGGTGGATTGAGTCTGGAGCCAGGAAGGCCTAAATTCAAATCCAACCCTGGGCAAGACATTTAACCTCTATCTACCCTAGTTTCCTCAACTGTATAACAGGGTATTAGCACCTACCTCCCAGAGTTGTGAGGATCAAATGAGGTAATTTTTAAGTATTTAGTACAGAGTCTGGTTCATAGTAGGTGCTAATAAGTTCCAGTTTCCTCCCTCCCTTCCTTCTTTCCTTCTTTCCTTCCTTCCTATATTACATGTGTGTGTTGCATGTATGTGCATTATATGTGTGTATGTTACATGTATGTATATATGTATATGTGTGTATATGAATGAAAGGTTAGAGAGACCAGCCTTAGAGCCAGAAAGACCTGAGTTCAAGTCTTGCTTCTCAAATATACTGAGTTTGTGATACACTAACTTGCTTAGGATCATTTCCAGCTCTCTAAAACTGTAAGTTGCAGAGAAAGTGCCTACCTGCATTGTTAGAAAAATTTACCATTGCAGAGTTTCCCATCCTAATGAAATTACAGGTACAGTCCCTATCACTATGTCATATAAATATTTGTCTAGATGCCATAGATTATATATGGTTGATGAATTGGAGGAGAAAGACAGAGACACAGAGAGATAGAGACAAAAAGAAAGAGAGAAAAAGACAAAAAAAGACAAGAGACAGACAGAGGGGGTGGTGGTGCAGATAGGCTACACAGTAACTAATTCATTGTGTTGATGACTACCAATGTTCCATGTCCTAAGTCTCTCAAAATGAAAAAGATCACGATGTAATTTCTTCAAAATTTGCTTCAACTAGACTGGGAACTCTCCAGTTAGAAACAAATGGCAGAGATTTTGTCTGATTCTTCTGTGTCTTTCACAGAATGATGAAAGCATTTCACCGTTTCACTATGTGAAAGTTTCACATAGTAGGTACTCAGTCAGTGTCATTAATATAATCAATTTTGAAAGGACAAAGGATTTTTGGAAACCCAGATGTTTAGTTAAATCTTTCAAAATCTGTGATATTTGGTTAAAAACTCAGGAAGGCAGTTTTTTTTTCTCTTGTGGTTTCCCATAGGTTCTGCTTTCAGAAAGACAAAAAATGCCATCTGAGTCACTACCTCATATTTATGAAATCAAACCATCATTACTATATTTACCCAAACAGTGGTCTAGAATCAAAATGTTAGGGCAGAAGTGTTGAGATCATCTAGTTCAACCCCCTCACTTTAGAGATGAGGAACCTGAAGCACAGGAGAGATACAATGATTTGGTCCAGGTCATGTAGTTTGTTAGTGGCAGAGGAAGAAATGAAGCTTAGGTCTCTTGATTCCCAATCCAATGATTTTTCCACAAGGAAACACTCGAGTTCTCCCTCGTTCTCCTTATCAATCAAAATATAAGTATTTATTGAATATCTACTCCATGCCCCAGCACTGTGGGGAATTCCCCTTTGTAGAGTAGAAAAGAAATATAAGATTACGTCTCTGTCTATGAGGAAGTCAACATGTCCAGGCAAGGCCTGGACAGGTACAATAATTAACGTGCAGATATTAGTAAAGGAGAAAAGTTGCCTCAATATGAACAAAATATAAGAATGCTGGTTCTTACGTATGAGATGGAGCATGAAAAATATTTCTCAAAGAAATGCAAGCATTTTACATTTTAGCTTAAATTCAACCTGAAAAAGACCCATGAAAATAAATAAAAATGGGGAAAAGCTATCAGTAACTCTTATTTCTCACTGACAAAAGAATCTTATTCAATTCAAACTTTGGGGGAAAGACTCAAATCACTTTTACTTTTACTGAAATGAGTTTCTCCAACCCTGGAAATTACATATGATGATGGAATCCATGTCCAAATTGGCAAAATGAAGAATGCTACTTTTAATTAACTCTATCATAACTTCAGACTGATTTCTCTTTTTTTTTCATTTCCTCATAAGTCTTGTTCATATTTCCTCAGTCATTTTCCCTTGGGACTTAGTCTAATTAGGCTTCATATCACATCACTGCTACCAAGGGTATTCAAAACCATTTTGCATAGTTCCTACCAAATAATATGCTTACAAAGTCTAAAAGATAACATTTGGAAGAGAGTTTGAAATCCAGAAGTAGAAAAAAAATAAGTTTTCAGGACAGAATCTGATAGTCTTCATATAGTGCCAATAGATTGGACTGATTTCTTTCCATTAAAATACCTAGGTTGACCAGTTAGTTTGACTTTGTGTAGACACAGACCCAGTGAAGAAAGTGAGAAAGAACTTCTGACATATTAGAAAGTAGCTTTGAAAATAGAAGATAATGTACATGACCGAGACAACTGTCATTTTGGAGAGAGTGTTTTCACTGTTAGAAGAAAAGTGGACAGCGTAACCAAGACAAGCATACAACCTGAAAGCATTCTGCATATAGTTTGGATTTTCCATTCCGTGTGTTCACGGTATTGGTCTGTGCCAGAGGAGAGCTTTCGCACGATGAGCTCCCACTGTAGCACAGTTGAGGTGGTTTGAAGATTCTCTGGAGATTGCAGCAAAAGGACCAATGCAAGGAAAAGATGCAAAGTAGATGGTGTATGTGCATCCCTTTCCCTCTCCTTTCCACAACTCTATTGCCCTTTCTGAGACCCAACCATCTCTCCCTTCAGGTATTTATCTTGCTCTCATCTAGCTGTCAATTATTCTAACTCCTTTCTATGAATCATTTCCAAATGTTCCCATACAGTGGCTTAAAACAGGGATATTTACATCATTATGAGATACTCTTCAATACCCAAAGGCCTTCAAGATTCAAAGAAAAGTATTTTTTCAATATTTCAATGAGTCTGTTTTATTGTTCTATAGATGTGTCTATGTGACCCCCAAAGGAAAGAATTAGGAGCAATGAATGAAAGTCACAGGGAGGCAAATTTAGTCTTAATATAAGTAAAACCTTCCAGGCTATTATTAGACATCCAAAGATATCCAATCAATCTACCACAAAGCTGCCAAAACTTAAATCCTTCTAATGCAAGTACTCCAATTAACATTACGGATCAAACCTCCTCATCCTGAGTGGTGTCCATATCTACCAATAAATAATCCATAGGGGTCCACCCAATCTATAGGACATCTTCCTATCTATATCTATCCTATCCCAATCTATAAGCTATCTTCCTCTACATCTTTTTACATTTTGTGAATAACAATTCAATACTTGAGCTACCCATCTTTTATTTCTTGCTCTTGCTACATGACCATTATAACTGTTCTTTCAATCATTCGTTTCCTCGATTATATCTCTCCCTTTTTTCTATTTCTTGCATGAAAATATGCTGCAGCCCATAAACTTCCACCATGCATTTCTATGTAGCCACTTGACCTACTTGCAAACTTAACTCTTTGACAATGATGAGGTTGCATATCACAACCATACCATATCACCAAAATAGATGAGAGAGAAATGATAGAGTTAAATACGGAGAAATAGGTTGATCAATCAAGTATTTGTTTTCTGTGTACGTGCTTGGCACTGTGCTAAGCAGTGAGTATACAACCATAGGCAGATAGTCAGTCTCTGCCCTCAACGAGCTTACATTTCCATGAGAGAAAACAATACATAAAAAAGGAGCAGGTGGCATAGTGTGGAGACAGCCGGAGATGCAGACACCTAAGCGCTGACAAGATAAGATAAAAGCTCACCTATCAGAGCTGGGGGACTGAGGGCTTTTGGATTCTGGTCCAAAGTTCTGGTGGGAGGAATTTTAGTTGATTGCTAGCATACAGGCACTATTTTGTGAATGTGGATAGGAAATTACTTGGAAACCTGAGCCCCAAATAGCTTGGAAATTTTAACAGCCCTACTTGCTTCCCCAAGTGCAATACAGCCTCCTGTCTTCCTCCTGTTTAATTCTGGGCCCAACTCGTGGTTCACCTTCAGTGCCTGTCCCAGACGTACTGAGGTATAACTCAATGGGCTAACCACTCAGCTATAGGTCTAGAAAATAGACATTTTCTTCCATTTTGTGTTTAATATATGGATCTGTAGGCCAATTTGAATCATGGATATCTTTTAGATATCCTGGGCTTTGATCCAATAGGAGCATCTAAAGGAGCCCACTATCTATAAGAAATTCCTTTTCCATTTGGACTTAGCACTTATCAAAGTACTTTGTACATATTAGGTATTTAATAAATATTGATTGATTTAATGAATGAAGGAACGAATGACCCTGTGCAAGACATCCTCCATGACAAATACTTTTGTTAAGGTACCATAATGCAAGAAAAATTAAATTCAATAAAGGACCTATTAAATATAGATTAAAAATTAATTGGAAAATCCTAAAGAATGAGTGGGTCATAGAAACAATCTCATTAAAGATAATGACAACAATGCTTTTTGAAAGGTAGTCAAAACAGCACTTAGGAAAAAATTTAAATCTATAAACACTTATCAATAAAAAAGAGAAAGAGTGGGTCAATGAATTGGAAATGCAATTTTAAAAACTAGAAAAAGAATAAATCAAAATTCCCCAATTAATCATTAAAATAAAAATCCTGAAAATCAAAGGACAGATTAATAAAATTGAAAATTAGAGAAAAAAGTTGTACTAATAACTAAAACTAGGAGTTGGTTTATGAGAGGGAAAAAACAATAGACAAAACATTGACTAACTTGATTTAAAAAAGAAAGAAGACAAATTGTTAGTATCAAAAATGAAAAGGGTAAATGCATAACCAATGAATATAAAACTAAAACAATAATTAGGAAATACTTTGCCCAACTACATGCTAATAAAACTGACAGTCTAAATTAAATATCTGAATATTCAGAAAAGATATAAGCCACCCAAATTAACAGATGAGGAAATAGAATATTTGAATATCTTAGAAAAAGAAATTGAACAAATCATAGATGAGCTCCCTAAAGAAAAATAAAAAACAACAACCAGGACCAGATGGATTATAAATGAATTCTACCAAACATTTAAAGACCAATTAATTCTAGTATTATATAAACTGTTTGAAAAAATAAGTAAATAAGAAGTCCTACCAAATTCTTTCTATGACACAAATGTGATTTTGATACCTAAATCAGGGAGAATAAAAATGGAGAAACTATAGATGAATTTCCCTAATGAATATTAAAGCAAATTTTTAAATAAAATAATAGCAAGATGATTATAGCCCTATATCACAGAGATCATTCAAAATGACCAGGTGGCATTTATACCAGGAATGCAGGGTTGATTCATTATCACAGAAACTATAAGTATAATTGATTATATCAATAACAAAAGCAACAAAAAATCATATTATTATATCAATAGATGCATCAAAAGCTTTGACAAAATACAATGTCCATTTCCATTAAAAACACAATAAAGCATAGGAACAAATTGAGCTTTTCTTAAAATTAGTAGTAGCTACTTAAAACCAAGAGCAAACACTATATGTAAAAGAGATAAACTAGAAGCCTTTCCAATAAGATTGAGGGGGAAAAGTAAAAGTGTCCATTGTCACCATTATTATCAATATTGTACTAGAAATACTAGCTATAGCAATAAGGCAAGAAAAAGAAATTGAAGGAGTGAGCATAGGCAATGAGGAAATGAAACTATCACTTTTTGCAGATCATGCAATTGTTATACTTGGAAAACCCTAGAGAGTCCACTAAAAAAAAAATAGTCAAAATGATTAACAACTTTAGCAAAGTTGTGATATAAAAGAAATACACATAAATCATTAATATTTCTATATATTACCAACAAACCCAGCAGGAAAAGATAGAAAGAGAAATTCCATATAAAATAACTGCAGACAGTATAAAATACTTGGATGTTAACCTGACAAGACATGTTAAGAACTATATGAACACAACTACAAAGCGCTTTTCACATAAATGAAGACATATCTAAACAACTGAACTATTACTCATGAATAGACTGAGCTGGTATAATAAAAATGACAATACTCTGTAAATCAATTTACTTATTCAGTGCCATACCAAACTACTAACGAATTATTTTATGGAGCTAGAAAAAATAACAAAATTCATCTGGAAAAACAAAAGGTCAAGAATATCAAGGTAATTTAGGGGGGGGGGGCGGGAAGGTGAAGATAGGTAGACTAGTAGTACCAGATCTAAAACTATACTACAATGCAGTAATCATCATAGCAATCTAGTACTACATAAGAAATAGAGTAGTGGATCAATGAAATAGATTAGGGACACAAAATGCAGAAGTAAATGACCATCATAATCTAGTGTTTGATAAATCCAAAGATCCAAGCTATTGGGGCAAGAACTCACTACCCAACAAAAATTTCTGGGAAAACTGGGAAGCATTCTGGCAGAAACTAGGCATAGACCAACATAACTGTATACCATAAATTAAGGAGTGGCTAAACAAGTTGTGATATATGATTGTGATGAAATATTTTTATGTGATAAGAAATGACAAAGGAGATAATTTCAGAAAAACCTGAGAAGACCTATATAAACAGATGCAAAATGAAGTGAGCAGAACTAGGAGAACATCTTACACAGTAACAAGAATATTGTAACGACAATCAACAGTGAAAGATTTAGTAACTGATCAATACAATGATCTATGACAATTCCAAAGGACTCATGATTAAAATTGCTATCCACCTCTGGAGAGAGAACTTATAGACTCAGAGTGCAGATTGAAGCAAATTTTCTTTTACTTTATTTTTCTAACTTTTTTTGCAATATGGTTAATGTGAAAATGTTTTGCATAATTTCCAACATATAATGAATATGGTATTTTTTTTTTGCCTTCTCGATGGAGGATGAGCTAGAGGGAAGGAGAGAATCTGGAACTGAAAATAAAATTTTTAAAAAATCAGTATGAACGTTTATATTTCAGAATAGGCAAATGCTACAAAATTGGGACTTTATAATTTTGTTTTCTAGACTTAAGAAACTGGTGGAGAAGATGTTAGTAATACAAATTAACCTTGAAAATGTGTAGGCATACTTTTTGTGGGGCAGGAGGGAGTTGAGTAGAAAACTGAGAGGGAAAGTCAGTCATGAAACATTTATCCCAACACACAAACATATACTTCTGGATGGAGTTAAAGGGTTGACTATATAAGTCACTAAGTCCACTGAAGGGAGGAGTTTGGAAATGGTGGCTCCATCCACCTGAAGGTGAGAAGCAGCTGAGAGGCAGCAACTAGATTTTCCATTAAATTAAACATCTTCTATCTCTATTTGCTACTACATTGTGATATTTTAATATTTGGTACTCATTATTTCTATCACCTCACTCTTCTGGAAGAAAATATTCACCTGTGCAACATGATTTCAATGAAAGGTCTTCAAGCCTTGACACTCTTCTATTTCACAATCCTGAACCATATTTTATTTTTTTTTTTGCTAGGCGATGGGTTAAGTGACTTGCCCAGGGTCACACAGCTAGTAAGTGTTATTTGTCTGAGGCTGAATTTGAACTCAGGTCCTCCTGAATCCAGGGCCAGTACTCTACCCACTGCACCATCTAGTTGCCCCCATGAACCATATTTTCTAAAATATTTTTCACCCCATTGAAATCACTTAGTGCCGACACACACATTGACTTGCTTTAGAGGATCTCAAGGACTTCATTGAATTTCTCTGCTTTTTCATCCTTTTCAACAGATGGTGATATATAACCTATACAATATCATCTAATAGCTAGCATTTATATAGCTCTTACTGTGCTCCAGTCACTATATGCTAAGAATTTTGAACCTAAGTTCATATCCAGCCTCAGACACATAACACTCACTAGCTGTGTGACTCTGGGCAAGTCACTTAACTTGAGGCAATTGGGATTGCCTCACCAAAAAAATAAATAAATAAAATAAAAGTAGGGGCAGTTAGGTGGCATAGTGGATAGAGAGCTCTGGCCTTGGAGTCAGGAGGACCTGAGTTCAAATCCGACCTCAGACACTTGACAATTACTAGCTGTGTGACCCTGGGCAAGTCACTTAACCCTGATTACCTCACCAAAAAAGAAAAAACAAAAAAAAAATTTTACTCTCACACCAACCCTGGGAAGTAAGTGCTATTATTATCCTCATTTTATCTATAAGAAAATTGAAGGAAATAGAGGTTAAGTGACTTGTCCAAGGTCACACAACTAGTAAGTCTCTTAAGGCTGAATTTGAACCCAGATTGAATTTGAACTCAGGTCTTCCTAGTTATCCTAGGGACATGGAAAGAAATGGACCTGTGATTTCATTGGTATAGGAAGCTCCCAGTGAGGGGACTCCAACAATGCAATTCATCTGGGAATGGTGGCACACACCTGTTGTTCCTGCCTCTGGGGAGGCCGAGACTGGTGGATCACTTGAGTGTAGGAATTCTGAGCTTCTATAGGGTTAATCAGAATATGGTGAGCCCTCTGGGAGTGAAAGACCTCTAGGATGCCTAAGGAGGGAGCAAACTCACCTAGGATGAGAAAATAGAGCAGGTCAAAGCCACCATGACTTCTCTTTAACTTATGATCTTAGATAATTGCCTAGAGCCCTGAGAAGTTACATCATTTACTCAGGATCACACAGCCAGGATGTGTCAGAGTGGAACTTTGAGCTCCAGGTCTTCTTAGCTCCAAGACCAACTCTCTATCTATTTTGCCATGCCTTCCTTTTTGTTATGATGATGATGGTGATGATGATGATAGCTGACATTCATGGAGTTTCATAACGTTTTTCAAAGAACACTATTTATAATATTTAATTTAGCCTCCTATCTTCATGGTGGTGCCTGCCTGGGGAAATTTGTGGCTAGAGTCCCCACTATCCTTTCTTTGCCTCCATTAAAACCTTCTTTCAAACTCCTGTGATGACCTGGTGTCACATTAAATTATTTATATTATGGGGAATAGATAATCAAAGTTGACTGCTTGATTTAGTTATTGTTATAACCCTAGTTCAAATCTTTTCTTCCCAACTCAAATGGTCTTTGAACTGTAAACCATCTGAGGGTGGTTTACATATATTGGGAGTGAAGTGGAAGGAGGTAATGGACAGAGGTATAGTCCTCTTGGGATAAATGGTATTAAGCTCATGCCTGGGCTGATGGGAGAAGGCATTGCAAGTTCATATAGGTAGGAGTTCTACACTCTGGTAACCCACTGCAGGGGCTTCATGTCTCCAGTAGAGTCAGGGGCTAGAGGGGCCTAAAAGGGACACTAATGAGGACGCAGGAGCTTCCTATGACAGCTGAGTAGTATAAAGCACTAGACTTAAGAGTCAGAAAGACCCAAATTAGAATTAGAATACACTTACTAACTGTATGATCCTCTAAAAGTCTCCTTCAATTTCATCACCTGTAAAACAGAGAGTTGTGAGGATCAAAGGGGATAAACCTCTTTGTTCAAACCTTAAAGTATTACATAAAGAATTATTATTATTAATTATTGTTGTTCAGTTCAACTTCGGTTGGAGAAGCCAGGTGAGTGAGGCATATGACAATGATCTCACTCCACCAGGGATGTCAAACATGGAGTGCTCCTGAATGTTACCCAAACCAGATTAAAATGTAATTGGAAAATATTTAACAAAATAAATAAAAATACACTAGAACATAGATAATCTTAATACATGCTTTTCTAAGTCAATATGCGTGGTCCAGAGGGACCTTTGTGTCCCATTTAATGGCCTCCAGTTTCTATTTGATTTTGACACCACTGCCCTATACCCTATTAGGACCTACTTAACAGAATGAGCGCTGTAGGGATCTAGAGGAGAAAGCAACACAGAGAAGCCACCAACTGCGGTTATATTGGGCAGCCCAGCAGAAAGACCAATGTAGATAATATCTATCATTTTCATCTCTTCCTGATATTGCTGACACTCTGAGGGTTCTTGGAACTTTTATTCTGGAATCTTTGGGGTTACTTATTTGTTGGCTCTGAGTTTTCTTTTTGTAAGAAAGATACTCTGACCCATATGTTTGCCAGTGTTACATAGAGAAGATAAGACTGGATGTTGTACTCATAGCATTTAGATTCCAATCTCCAAGTCACTTTCCCAGTTCCAAGTCATTTCCCTTCTCTGGGCGTCAGCGTTCTAATCTATAAAATAAAGGAATCAGATGGATGATCTCTATAATTCCTACTCTAGGACCTAAGACTGAGCAACTTCTCCATCATCATCATTATATACACATATATAATTATTTATATGTGTATGTATATACGTTTGTTAATGTTCAATTGTTCAGTTTTGTCCAATTCTTCGTAACCCCTCGTATCATAGCATGTCGATGCTGTTCATGGGGTTTTCTTGGCAAAGCCACTAGAGTGGTTTTCTTCTCCAGTGAATTAAGGCAAGCAGACATTAAATGACTTGCCCAGGGTCCTGGACCTAGTAAGCGTATGAGGTTGGATTTGGACTCAGATATTCCTGACTCCAGGCTCTATCCGACCATCTAGTTGCATATGTGTGTCTGTGTAATATGAGTACATACATGTATGTGTGTATATACACACACACATAAACACATTATGACTGTATATGTGCATATGTGGATATGTGTGGATATATGTGTATGTGTATTGTATATGTATATCTGCATATCTTCACATGTATATGTATGTATGTATTGTGTGTATGTATATAATATATAACAAATATATTATGCTACATAACATAATTCCTATAAAGATGTATTTATACATCTTTTATACATTTTATACATATACATTTTATACATTTATACATATATATGTATATCTTGTATATACATATATATACATATAATCAAGTCGACAAGATTATATACCAAGCACTGTGCAAAGCACTTGGGATAACAGACCTAGTGCTGGAAGGAACCACAGAGACCACAAAGCCCGAATCTCATCAAGTCAAATGACTTGACCAAAGTCACCGGGTCGAATGTATTAGAAGCTGGGTCTACCCCCAGCACTCTGCAGTCAGTGGTTTTTCCATTCTGCCATAGTGCTCCTCTGTGTTGTCTGCCCTATGAATATATAAGCTCCTTGAAATCAGGAACAATATTATTTTTGTCTTTACATTCACAGTTACTAGTAAAGTACCTGGTATGTAATAAGCCCTTCATGAACGCTCATTACTGATTAAATGGTGAGTTTGTGCCAGACCTCTGAGCAGCTTAGTGGGGAATACTGCCCAGGCTTCTGGGTAGGGCTCAAGTCAAGTAAGTATGACATAAGTTGGACCGCTTAAATCCTGTATCCCTGAAGCTTTATGCTACTACTGTTGTAGACTATTAAGTACTAGGGCTTGTACCTCAGAGCAGCTGGACCCAGTTCTCCAGAACTCCCATTCTAGTAGTGGAAAGGCTTATGTGTCATCATTTTAAGCATTCTCCCCTCATACCAAAAGGGAATGTTATTTATTTCTAAAGAAAATTGTGTCCCTGGAATTGATCTGAAGCCAACCTCCACCATCCTTTTCAAATACTCCTTTTCCTCTCTCATCAAACTCTGCTCTGTTCCCCATCCCCAAAAGAAGAACTTTTATGTTCAAGTAGAAACTAATCTCTAACAAACCATTAGGCTTGGTTTCCTCCAAAGTGAGTCTCAGCCACCACCTCAGAAAGACGTCCTATGTGATTTCTGAGTGAGGTTTCTTTATCTCCTAGGTTCTACCACAAAGGCCACTTACCATGGTCTTGTTTTCCTCAGAGAATGCCCAGTTGAATGTTTTGTCCCTTTTTAATGTTTCCCAGTTAGAACATTTCCTCCTTTTGCCATTTCTTTCGCTTGACCCTCTGGAAATCATCACAAGGGGATTTCACTCTACTTTTATTCTTCTAACCACAAGCTCATTGTGTGGTTATCCCATAACTGCCTTTTCTCTGGTGAGCCAGTCAGAAATCCCCAGATTAATTTTATCAGCTAGGAAGCTGGTGAGGAGAAGCTGAGGTGACCCTGGGGTAAAACAGGTGTCACTGATGCTTATTCTGATTTGGGAGTTGACCTAAAGGGAGAAAAATAGATCTAGAAAATTATTTCTGAATGCAGAACAATGTTCAGTGGCTATTTGGCAAAAGAAAAAGGGAAATGCCTGACTTATGGAATGTGGAACAATAATTGAACTTATTTTTGTTGTTTTCTTCTACATTTAAATGGGGTGTAGTAGAGATGATTAAAGGAAGGCCTATCTTGGGAAATAGGACACCTACCATGGAGTTGGACTCTGGCTCTTTGGTAAGGTCCATACACCTTGCTAGGATAACAAACCAACTGATTGGGTGAGACTCTTCATTTGTCTTTAAAATGGCACCCAATGAGTAGGGCCCAATTAGGAATTATGTGTCATCCTAGTGAGGCCAAGGTCCCTCAGCACATGATTCAAATCATTTATCCAGCTCCATGAGAGGTGTCCTAGTCCAAAGAATCAGAGACTTCTCTGATCATCCCTAAATATATGGATATTCTATTGATGACCAAGCCCATCTATCTATGGGAGTTTCTATTAATGGTCATTAGCTTCATTGGACATAAAGAAGAGGAAGAGGCATGAATAAAACCCAAATATACCTTCACTGAGGTTTACGGGTTGGCACAAAAGATAGGGACTTCTTTCCTAGAAATGTTTGTTGCTTTCCTGATACATTTGCTTGAAAGGCTAGAATTTGAACTTTTCCTATCAGTAAGGGACAGCCTTCATGAAATTCCATGCACAGTATGTGTTTCTCTGACTAAGGATCAGGAAAAGAAAGAAACATCATGAGACATTCTAATGCTGGGAACTTCCTTAGGCTGTGTATTCTTTCTCAGGAGTCAGCTTTCTCTAATGTATCTTTATTCTTGTGGGATGTAATGTTATTTCATTTTTCTCTGGTAATCTTACATCCCTGGAGAGAGCTTGACTCATAATTATATACTATGTTGATTCCTACTGAGAATCGCCCCTGACTGTCATTGGCCTACCGTCCCACCCCACCCCACCCCACCCCTTAGAGCTTCATTAGGTCGGGGCCAACACTTTCAAAGAAAAAAAATGTGATTGTGTTTCCATAAAGTATGTTCCCCCCTCAAAAAAAAAGAAAACCTTTTATTACCTACCTCACAAATTCATAGTGAGGAAAGTACTTTGTAAATTGTAAAGCACCATTTAAAATGTGAGTTATTATGATTATCATCAGCACTAAATATCAGCGCTGATATCATCAGCATCAGAGTGGGAGACTGAGGCCTTGAGAAACGTGACGTGTTGGCAGAGACAGGCTTATTTGTGGTTGATGGTGCTATGCATCCCTGCTGGTTCTATTTCCTCTTGGTGGTTGGTGAAATGTTTCATGGAGAAATATTTAGGGAATCAGTATTCACTCAACTACAAGTCAAAATACAGCTCTTGGAGATGAGGGTTTGTTATCTGCCCTCCCCTTCCCATTTAGCCAAAATCAAGATCAACAAGAAGCCTGGGTCTGAGAGACATCCTCTCACATCATTTTACCAAGCCTCAATTCCCACTCACTTCAGGCTTTCTGAATAAGAGAATCACAGATTATCTCAAATTTGGAAGAGAACTCAGCGTTCGTCTACGGTATTCCTCCTGAGCATTCATTTAGCCTATTATTTGAAGACATGTAGTGATAAGGAACTCATTACCTCTCCGGAAAGCCAATTTTACTTTAACTGTTGAGAAGCTCTAATTGTTGTGTTGCTTTTTATATTAAGCACCAAAATAACTGTGATTTCTACACATTTCTTTGTTTTTTTTTCCTCTGGACCAAGCAAAGAAAGCATCATAGCATCATAGATTGAGAGACAGAAGGAACCTTAGAAGTCATCTAAGGCAAAAATCCTCATTTTGTATTTGAGAAAACTGAGACAAGAGAGGTTATCTGACTTGCCCAAGCTTATGAATACAGTGTCAGAACAAGGATGTGAACCCACAGGGCTTCTGACTCCAGAGCCAGTACCTTTCTCCTTACACCATGCTACTTCTTCATTGAAAATCTTTTCTTTAGATGATATTTGGGATCTGTCCATAACACTACTCAACACCTTTTGTCTGTATCTAACCTTATTTAATATTTCTCTTGATGTCAACATTCAGTGAATAATTAAACAAAGTTACTTCTACTGACCACAGATGTAGAGCCAAAAGAGATCTCAAAAACTAGCAAGCCTCATCCCTTCATTTTATATTTTAGAAAATTAGAATCGAGGAGTTGTTAAAGGACTGTCCAAGGTAACTGTCAGAAGCTCAATGTGAACCCAGAGCATCTACTTCCAAAGCCAGCTTTCTTTCCACCATTTCAGCCTTCCTCCTACAGTTATAGCTGTCATACAGTGTTATTTAATTTTGATGGATGTGTGGGGCAAGCTTTGTCCAAAGAGAACCTTCAAATTTATAATGTGCATTACCATGTTAAATACATTCTTCACAGATACAGATCGCAACTCATCTATATACTTCTCATGTTCTGCCATTCTTGTACAAAGCTTTCTACAAATCCTTCTTAGCAGATCTATCCTTGTTAATGATGAATGAAACCCAACTCAGTTCAATTTAATAATCATTTATTTTTAAATTTTTATTTATTTTAATTTATTAAATTGAAACAAGTATGACAGTATAATAAAAAAAAGATGATTGCACATGAAATTACAAACCTGTTGTGTACAACTTGGTATTCCTTTTAAATATAGAATAAAGTTATCATGTAAATTTCTTTTTTTTTCTTCTTCCTCCAACCCTGCTCTAAAGATGACTACCATTAGACACAAATGTGTGTGTGTGTGTGTGTGTGTGTGTGTGTGTAAAATCATTCTATACATACTTCTATTTATCAGTTCTTTCTCTGGATGCAGATAGAGTCTTCCTGTATATGTCCTTTGGGTATTTTAATAGTCAAAATGACTTATTTGCTCAAAGTTCTTAAAATATCATTACAATTACAGTATACAATGTTCCCTTAGTTCTACTCATTTTGTTTTTCATTATTTCATGCAAGTCTATCCATATTTTCCTAAGATCATTGAACTCATCATTTCTTACAGCACTGTAGTATTCCATCATAATCATATACCACAACTTGTTCAGTCATTTCCCAATTGCAGACATTCCCACAATTTCCAGTTCTTTGTTACCACAAAGAGAGTTGCTATAAACATTTTAGAATATTTAGGTTCTTTTCCTTTTTTCCTAATCATCTTTGGAAATAGACCTAGTAGTAGAATTGCTGGGTCAAAGGGGACAGGTAGTTTAATAATTCTTTGGGCATAATTCCAGATGGCTCTTCAAAATGGTTGGATCAGTTCAAAATTCCACCAATAATGAATTACTCCCAATTTTTCCACATCCCCTCCAACATTTGTCACTTTCCCCTTGAATTATTTTAGTCAATCTGATAGTAAAATGATATCTCAAGGTTGTTTTAATTTGCATTTTTCTATTCAATAATAATTTAGAGTATTTTCCCATATGACTATAAATTATTTTGCTTTCTTCATTGGAAAACTGTCTGTCCATATCATTTGATCATTTATCAATTTAACAATCATTTATTAACAATTACTATGTGCAAGGCACTATTCTAGAAGCAGTGAAGACAAAACCTTCCCCCCCCCAAAAAAATGCAGTCCTTACACTCAAGAAGCTTATATTCTCCTAAAGAATATAAAGTAAATATAATGAAATAAAAAGTTCTAGAAGGAAAAAACACCAACACATGGGATATCAAGAAAGGCCTCATGCAGAAGGTGGCAGCTGTGTTGAGCTGAACTTCAAACAAAAACTAGGGATTCTAAGAGGCAGGTCGGAAGTATGGGAGAGTGCATTGAATAGAGTGCTGGCCCTGAAGTAGGAAAGATCTGAGTTCAAATGTGGCCTGACTCTTACTAAGTGATTCTAACCAAGTCATTAAACTTCTGTTTGCCTCAGTTTCCTCAACTGTAAAATGGGAATGATAATAGCACATACCTCCCAGGTCTGTTGTGAGGATCAAATGAATAAATAATTGTAAAGCACTTAGCACGGTGCCTGGCACATAGTAGGTGCCATATAAATTCTAGTTGTTATCATTATTATTATTATTATGTACAGGCAAAAGATAGAGAAACATAGGGTAGTTTGTAAGCCAGATTGACTCGAATAGAAAATAAGTAATAGGAAATAATAATAAATAAGTCTAAAAAAGTAGCATCAGAGATAGATTGTGGACAGGCTCCTATAAAGCAAGATCTTATATTAGCTATTTATTTCAATCCAGTTGTGATCATAAAGATGTGGCCTATTGAAAAATATTGTCTTCAAAAGCCTTCCTACTACCTTCATTGAGGGAATACCTTGCTTATTATCCTCACTGAAGATGTACTCAATATTTGCATGGATCGTTCTCAGAAAGATGCTGCAGAGACTGAAATTTGGCATAAGTCAGTAGTAGAGATGTCTTATTAATCACTATTTTAGATATAGGCACCATCTTTTACTTTGTTTTAAATCAAGATATCTTGAGAATCAATCCCTGGGTTCATTTGGCACTGCTTGCAACATGAATTTCTTCTTTATGTACTTAGTGAAGTTCAGCCATATTTTCTTACTTTTTCTTTTAAAAAAATATTTATTTTTACAGGAATTTCTCTTTCCCATTGTCCCTCCTCACTGACAATTCTTTGAATGAAAAATAAGATTCTCATAACAAATATGTGCCATACAATGAAACAAATTTCCACATTGTCCATGTCCAAAAATGTGTGCCTTTTTTTCCATTTTAAATGCATTGCTTTTCTGGCAAGAGGTGGATAGCATGTTTCTTTTTTTTTCAGTCCTCTGGACTCATGGCTTATCATTGCATTGATCAGTGTTGTAAAGTCAAAATTGTTTTTCTCTAGAATGTCATCACTATAAATTTTCTAGTTCTACTTGCTTCACTTTGCATCAATTCATAGAGGTCTTCCCAATTTCCTCTGAAACTGTCCATTTCATCAAGTCTTATGGCACAGTAATATTCTCTTACATCCATATACCACAATTTGTTTAGCTATTTTCCAATAGGTGGTCAATATATTAGTTTCCAGCTTATGGCTGCTACTAAAAAACTGCTATAAGTATTTTTATACACAAAGGGTGTTTTCTTTTCTCTTTATTTGATTTTTTTAGCACTTAAGAAGAATAAAGAAGAGAGAACAGCTGAGGATGACTACTTGAAGAATTATTCCACATTGGAGACAGTGCAATTTTAAAGTCCCTCAGAGATTGGTTTTCAATAAATTTCAAAGTAGGTAAAATGTCAAACTGATGAAAAGATGAAAGGCATTTCTTCTGCCTGATGGCCAAACACCCACAATTACTAACTGATATGATTGCTTTCTCATTTCTCTAAAATCGTTATGGGGAACAAATAAATTAATGGATATGAAAATATTCTGAAAATAATATACCATAAGGATTAAAAAGTAGCTTTTGCTCTGAATAAATTCAATTTACAGGTTTCTGACATAAGAGGTCTGTATCTGGAGAAGGCTTAAGATACTGGAGGATGGAAGTCTAGGAAGGCAGCAGGTAGAAGCAACCTTGGTTAATTTCAAGCATAGCGAAGTCAGTAAGTGCCCACCTGAATTCAAGTCATACTTCAGCTGCTTATTCGCTATGTAACGCCAAGCAAGTTACGTAACTGCTCAGTGCCTCAGTTTTCTCATTTATTAAATGAGGGCTTCAAGTAGATGCAATAGCCTCTAAGGTGCCTTCCAACTTTAGAGCTATGATCTACAATACTATGTGCTGCGTATACAAGATAGCATTTTTACATAGGGGAAACTCCTCCAGCAGAAGAGTATCAGAAGAACAATGTGACTACACAGGAAGTTCATTGATGAACTCAGATTTTAAAGGGAAACATACAAGAGATAGAAGTCAAGACAGGTAACAAGATGGATTCAAAAGAATAACAAGATCCTATAAAAATGTGTCAGGAAGACTAAAGCCCAGAATTCAGAGAAACTATTTTAAAATGCTGAAGTTTACAAAAAGAGTATTCTTTGCTGTAATGGAGGTAAGAAGAACAAAAAAGAGGTAGGAGCACTGCTAGCGGCAGAGGAGCTGATGTAAATGGATGACAAAAAAAATGGAATTATTCAGTTTCTACTTTGGTTTTGTTTTCTGAAACAAAAGCCAATATGTTTAATACCAATTTTCTTCTGGTGATGTAAACCTTTAAGTCATACAGGAACAAGAATCTCTGAATTAAAGTCATACAGGAACAACGGTCTCTAAAGAAATAAAGTCAAGAATAACCCAATGAACAATGGAAGCATGCATGGTTGTCAGGAGCAGACTGCAACACATTATATACAACAGAAGTAGTGCAAGAGTTCCGTAAAAGAAATCAGTGATTGAAAAAGAAAGATGGACTTGTCACATAAGTAGAGCAAGGGAAAAACAGATATCCCATGTGCATCCTTGCAATATAGAAAGAATATGAGAAACGTCTTCAGCACATTGGCTAGAATCCTCGAGATGAACTTATGGAAGGACATCTATGAAAGTTACACAGAATGGGCAAATGTGCTTAGTGTAAGATTTACATCAATGGAGAGAATACCAACAACCATGAGATTAAAGAGCCATTGTATTATGGGAGTGTTTCTTGGTTGAAAAATAGTATCTCCAAACTGAAAATGGTAGGAACAAAGACAAAAGACTTATTTAATAAGTCTTTTTAAAAAAACTCATTTAACTGAGTGAAGTGAGAAGAACCAGGAGAACATTATACACAGCCACGTTGTGCAATGACTAACATTGATAGACTTAGCCCTTCTCAGCAATGCAAGGATCTAAGACATCTCCAAAGGTCTCATGATGGAAAATGCTATCCACATCCAAAGAAAGAACTATGGAGTTTGAATGCAGATTGAAGCATACTATCTATTTTTTTTCTTCTGTTTTGTTTTGTTTTCTCTTTCTGGTGGTTCCTCCTATTGGTTCTAATTCTTCTTTATAATATTACTAATGCGAAAATATGTTTAATAGGAATGTATATGTATAGGTTGTATCAGATTGTGTGCCATCTTGGGAAAGGAGGTGGGGAGGGAGGGAGAGAAAAATTTAAAACTCAAAAGCTTATGGAAGTGATTGTTAATAAATCAAAATAAATTAATGAGGAAAAAGAAAAAACTCATTTACTTAAATTTATTATTTAATTCACTAAAACATATTTAAGACCAAAAAAGTCATACCAAAATAACCTCATTGTCTTTTTTTGACAGGTTAAACTAGATGAGTGGATCAGGTAAATGGCATGGACCTAGAATATCTAAGTTTCAGAAAGACATTTCGTTAAAAATAAATAAATAAACTTTCATGGTATCTTTGTGGACAAGACAGAGTAGAGAAGCAGACAGAATAATGGTTCGATAGTATGGCTTCAAAATATTTGGCCGGCCAAACCTAGAGGGTTGATTAATGGACTGTTGAAAGGAGGCATGCCATAGTGCTCTACCTTTGGCCTGATTTGTTCAATATCTTAGCAATGACTTGAATGAAGGTGGGAATGAAATGTTTATTAAATATTCAGATGATGCAAATGGAGGGAGGATAGCTAAAAGGTAGGATGACATAATCAAAATCCAAACTGATATTGTTATACTGAAGCAATGCATTGAAACTAAAGAGGAAACCAAGGGAGTTAAAAATCAGTCTCACAAATACAGGATGCGGGAGACCTAGCTATAAAGCAATTAAAACAAGGCAAAAAAAAAAAACCATGTTTTAGTGGACTGCAAACTCAACATGAGTCAGCAATGTGAAAGGCAGCCAAAAGAGCTAATGCAATCCTTTAAAAATAATAATAATAATAATTCAAATCTGTGATTTCAGCAATGTTATATTAGAGAGCTAGTCAAAGAGACTAAATGTGTTACCCATGGCAACACAGCTGGAACACATCAAAGACAATACTTGAACCCAGATATTCTTAATCGTAAGGCTGGTCCTCTATCCATGATGCCATGCTGCCTATTCTAGTTTTATGTTGTATTCATTGAAAAATAATATCCAGAATGAAGGAAGTAATAATTGTGCTCTACTCTTCTCATCTTACCGTATCACATCTGGCATATCAGTTGTGTCCAGTTCTCAGTGCTGGACCTTAGAAGGGATGTTGATATCTGGAACACGTCCAGAGGAAGATCATCTGGACAGTAGGAGAACTAGAAACCAGGCAGTGAAAGGAAGAGTTAAAAGAGCTGGGAATTTTTCATGTGGAAAGGAAAATATTTAGTAGGGCCATGTTATGTGACTTCAACTATTTGAAGGGGTCTTGTGGGGATGAGGGATTAACTTCAATTTCTTTGGTCCTAGGAGGGAGAATTAGGATAAAAGGTAAAAGTTACAAAAAGGTAGATTTTATATCAACATCTTTATATATTTATATCAACATTTTATATTAACAGGGAAAACTTCCTAACAATTGGAGTTGCCCAGAGTGGAATGGATCACCTCAGCAAGTGATGAATTCAGTATCACAGGAGGCCTTCAGGCAGAGTTTGGATCAGCACTTCTTACATCAGGACTGTGTTGTAGAGAGGATTTATGATTTGGGAAAGGATCAGGTTAGATTGTCTCTCCCTTCCGACCTGAAGAGTTTAGGATTCTATAGACAAGAGTAGCTTGGAAAGGGAAAAAGAAAGGAAGATGTCACAAAAAGACCTAAAGAATTTATGAAGAATTTGGAGTTGACCTTGTTGCCAAGCAGCCAGCCCCACCTGCATTGCTTTGGTGAAGATGGACCATTTTTATTTATGAAGGCTTCAGGACTTTTTTTTAGCACCTCATGATGGGCCATTGCGATCCTCTCTTCCATTTTGTTTTGATGGTACACTGGTGTAGATTAGACTTCCTGGTACTCATTTGGTAACCTCTATTCCAAAGCTTGAGGCTTCCCCACCCTCCAAATTTGCCTTACTTTATGGATAGGCCTGACAACAGTAGCATGTCAAAGAACAACTTAAAAATAAGAACATGTTAAAGAAAAATTACATTATCTTTTTAAAATAAACCTTTCAGTAGGCACAGACCCCAGAAACATCAAAGACAGAGAAAAAGAGTCCATATGTATGAAAATATTTATAACAGCACTTTTTGTTGTAGAAAAGAACAGGAAGTAAAGTGGGTGCCCATCAATTACAGAACGGCAGAACAAATTATGGTATATAAATATAGTGGAATATTATTGTGTCATAAGTGACCAAAAGGACATTCAGAGAAACCTGGAAAAACTTGTAGGAACTGATGAAGAATGAATTAAAACAGAGCCAGAGGAACAATTTGTACACTCACTACAAAAATATATAGGAAAACAACTTGGAAAGAATAAAAAACTCTGATCAATTCAATGAACAGTCATGACTACAGAAAACAAATTATGAAGCATGCATCCCACCTCTTGGCAGAAAGGTTCAGAACAGAGGTTCAGAATAAAACATGTATTGTCAAGCATGTCCAATGTGCAGTTTTTTTTTACTTCACTGTACTCCTTTGGGCACAGGGATCTCTGAGGAAGGGGTATGGAACATAATCGTAACGATGCAAAAAAAGAAAAGAGAAACCATAAAGCATTAAAAAATTCAAAGAAGAGAGCAAAGGGAAATTTAGAAGGGGATACAGACTGGCAGGGCAGTTTAGTTACTATCATGTTAAATTAATATATACCTTGAAAAAAATTGCAAAATGGAAGTTTCTCATTTCACAAGTGACCTCTTTTTTTATTCTTTGTATATTGAAATAACTATGTTTGTTGATGTCTAAGTTCATAATTAAAAGAATGACAAATATGAAAAGAATAAAAAGACGATAAGTATTAACATAATGTACAAGTAACTCTTAAATATTTGTATTTGTAGAGGGGATCAATGGAGTTGAAAAATGGAAATAGCAGATCATCCAAAGATAATAAATATGGAATTTGTCTTTGGAATATAAATGATACCCCCATCTGCCCTTCCCTTCTCTTCCTTTCCTTTTTCTTCCCTTCCTTACCTTTCCTTTTCTTTTCTTTCTTTTCTTTTCTTTTCTTTTCTTTTCTTTTTTTCCCATCAGTTGAAGATTTAAATTCCTTTCTGGATACTCATGCCCCAAAAAGCTACTATTAAGATAAGTTGACTCTGTCTGGGGACAGTGGTACATGCCTGTAATTCTAACAAAATGGAAGCTGAGGATACTGGATCTCTTGAGTTCAGGAGTTCTGAGCTGTATACCTCTACACTGGGTTCAGAATCAATGTGGAGCAGGAAGACACCAGATAACCTAAGGAAGGGGCAAACTGGCCTAGGTTGGAAATGGAGCATGTAAAAGTCCCCTGGGTATCAGTAATGGGATTAGACTTATGAGAGTCCCTTGTGTTTCCCGGGAAATCAGTCTTTTTTTTTTTTTAAGAATTTGGCATTCTAGCCAATAATATGCTAGATGGAAAGGGGGGAAATAACTTAAAATTAACTTGCAGTGAAGGGATGTCGGTGGAGGAAATAAATATATCATTGGAATTATGTACCACCACAAGATTCAAGGTAACCCATAAAATATACCTTCCCAGTGGACAATCAAATGATTGTAACGAATAGTCATTGGATACCTACTGTGTGCAGAATGCTACACTAAGCACTTTGGAGAACGCAGAGATATATAAGGCCCTTTCCCCTCCCTGCCCTCAAAGTGTTTACTTTCCATTTGGGAGATAAGAGCTAACATATGAAACAATTAGAGAATGATATAAATTGACTCTCTGTTATACATATAAATGTATAATAGATACTTACATATCCTGCAACTTGATGTAGTAGAAAGTACATTGGACTTGGAATTTGAAGTCGTGTTCTGATATAGAACTGTAGACAAGTCAGTGAAATTTTCTGGGCTGCAATTTACTCCTCTGTAAAATTGAGATAAGATTAATTTTACTACCTTCTTTAAATCATTATTTTTTTTTCAAAAAAGAAACTACTTTGTAAACTTTGTCTTTTAATTTTTAATTGTATATATGAATATAAAACATTAGCTACCATATAACATAATGATCTGTATTTAATAATGCTGGTCTCTGAATTTGGGAGTTTAACTAAAATAGATGCATTGATACATTGACATATAGTCATATCAGTCAGATAGATAGATAACATAAGATACATAGGTACATAGATAATAGATAAGTGTGTTAATGAAGGGGGGCACAAGTGGCAGTCAATAATTCTTCCCACACTGCAACTCACTGACAAGGCTCGTCCTATGAGTGGATGCAGTATTGAAGAACAACCTGAACAGAAATGTCTTCCCCTTGGAACTCTTAATGTTAAAAAAAAAACAAAACAAAAAAACAGGAAAAGGAATACAGAGCCTTGTATAGATTCTTTGTGGAGGATTTATGGGAAAATAGCCAAGAATTGTAAAGGATGACAAGTCATAGAGGAGTTACGATCCATTCTAGTGAATATCATACCCACTCTAACAGAATCACCGATCTATTGACAAATCTGAGAAAAGGGGAATTTGTGCCTTATTTTAAAGGGACATCCAATATGAGTGTGGAATATGAACAGGGAAGTTCTCCAAGAAGGGAAAAGGAGCACGTTGAAAGGGAGGGGAGGAGGTGACAAAAGTATCCTTTGCTGACTTCACAATTTTTTGAGGACTGAGCCTACATACATATTTTCCTGTACTTTCTAGGTCCTAGGTCCAGATTTCAGTGATAACTGCACTTCACCATTCAAAACCTGTCTTTTATATGACTATATTGCTACCAATATTATTAATAGCTAACATTTACATAATATTTTAAGATTTACAAAGAACTTCACACATATTACCTCATTTGATGCTCACAGCAACCCTGAAGTAGGTGCTATTACTATGCCCATTTTAACAAATGGAGAGACTGAGGGTCTAGACTAGAGGGACTAGAGCAGTTAACCAACTTTCCTAGGGTCATACAAATACTAAGTTCACTTCCCAGACATTTCTGGTCATGTCACCTCCACTCAGCTCCGCTTAGACAATAATCTCCCTCCTCCTTTCCACCAGAAAATTGGACTCCACCTCCTGCCACCCAGAGCTACCCTGGATTTTTATTGGCCAGCTTTGGCCTTCTCTTACTCAATTTCAGGTCTCCATAGTACTTCCTAGACATTTCCACCATATCACTAAGTATATACACCACTCTCCCACCTCCTAGCTTCTCCTATTGTGTTGTCTTTTCTCAATAAAACATAGGCTTTTTTGAGTACAGAGACCATCTTGCTTTCTTTTATTTCTACTCCCAGAGGTTAGCAAAGTGCTTGGTATATAGTAAGCATCTAATTAATGCTCTATCCATCTATCTATTTATCTGTCTGTCTGTCTGTCTAGATCGATATGTAGTGTGTGTGTGTGTGTGTGTGTGTGTGTGTGTGTGTGTGTTTTGTACTGGACTTGGAGTCAAGAACTTGAATTTGAATATATTTTTATATATAAATATATGTGTGTAAATATATATATACATATATATTCATCCAATTCAAGTTCAATACTCTATTTTCACTAAAGCAGGTCATATTAGATAGTGAGCTGGCCTCATAATCAGGAAGCAGGTCTTGCTTCTGCCACACATTGACTAGGTGACCCTGGGCAATTCACTTAACCAGTCAGTGCCCCAGGCAACTTTATATGTCATTGAGCAGGTGCCAGCTGGCAATGTTAGAGGAAGTTCCTCACTGGGACTTTCCTATATTGAAGAAATCACAGATCTGATTTAAAACAAAAAGCTTTATAATAGGGCTTTTGAGATTTTATTCACTTATTTTTTAACTAGCAGAATTCATTCAATCATTCAACAAGCATTTATTAAGTGCCTACTACTTGAAAGACACTGTTCACAGGGTCCTTTAATAAAGGGAACTTGCTCTCATCAGGAAAGATCACCAAGTCACAGACTCCTAAACAACATCCCCCTTTTCCCTTCCATCTCCACTACCACTCATACTTCCCTTTTCACAATTCCCTTATTTGTAGCCTAGAGCAGAATACCAAAGAGTTCCATAAGCTAGTTCCAGTTTTTCCACCTCTTCACCCTCTCCTCTTTCTCATCTGGCAATCTCTGTCTTGTCTCTGTCCCTTCACAGAAGTCTCCAGCCTGAGACATCAGAGAATAGGATTTTACAGTCCCCTTGTTCTGGAGAGGTCCAGAGCGCTAGACTTCTTTCTAGCTGTAAGATCCCTGAGTATTTGCCAGGTGGTCCATGGTCTCTTGCCTCTGAGGTCTCCACACATGGGAACTCATAGCTCAGCAACCACACATGCCCTATTTATGTTTTTCTTTTCTTTTCTTATTTTTTGTCCCCGTACCAGACCTCACAATCCTGATTCAAACTCACCAGTCTCCTTTCAGTTAAGAGGAAAGGGGGTGGAGGAAGGGACAGAGCAGCCATTGTAGACTAAAAATGCTTTAGCTTTGAGTAATCTCTAAACAAAAAGGAAAAGGAGGATAATGATGTAAGAAAAAGAGTAGTCCACACTGTGGTCAAACAAGAGGTCAGCTCTGGGCCTTGCCACAATGATATTCTTAGACAGGGAGGGTCAGTTGAGGAGTTTGGCATTGGTAGCATTGAGCAATCACAACCAAAATAGTCTGGCCAATTTCCAAGCTATCAAATCATTAAGGCAGGGTTTCCAGGAGTTCTGTACCTTAATGCTCCTTTCCCCTACTTTCAAAAATGAAGACTATAAATTATCATCAAACCCCTCCATGAGGGATAAGGGATAGAATGGAAATGGAAGAGTTCTCTTCCCATTCATGGAATCATAGAATTAAGAGTTGAAAGTGACCATAAGGGTCATGTAGTATAACTCTCTCATTTTACAGATGAGGAAACTGAAGCTCAGAGAGGTTAAGTGAGCTCCCTTATATGAGATCACATCACACAGATAATAAGTGTCAGAGCCTAGATTTGAACCCAAGTCCTACAATTTTAAAACCACAATCATTTTCATTCTACCATAGCTACCCCTCTATGACTTAACTATTTCATTCATTCAGCAAGCAAGTATGTATTAAACACCTATTCACGTACCAGGTACTAAGATAGGAGATGGCGATATAAAGCCCATCCCCCATTCAAAAATAGCTCTTCCCTCAAGGAACTTCTATGAGTGACAGGGGAGATTTGGGGTTGGGGGAGAAGGAGAGGACAATAAAATGTAAGTTGTATGTGTCTGTGTGTGTTTGTGTGTGTGTGTGTAAAACAGCAATTTATTATTTTAGTAAAACAGTCAAATTAGTTTGACTAGCTATCTTCTTCCAGTCAAGTCTCCAGCAGAGCAATGGAATATTAGAGCCAAATGAGTTCCATATCAAATTGGCTGGCATTGATGAACAGGTGGGCAAACTCCACTGAAACAGCTATTTACAAAAGCAGTTGACACCATAGCCTAGACTCCTCCCCTTACCTTCCACCATGTGTCCAGAAATATAGAACTGAGTCAACTGTTTTTATTACAGAAAAATCCACCCAGGAAACCATCTATTTATCCTCAAAGAGGTTTTTTTTTGAGAATGCCATCTAAATAAGAACCCCAGACTCTGTTCCCCCAAACATTCAGTTCGATGACTCCATGAAGATACAACCTTAACGTACTGGTTGACTGGCCAAATGCCCTAGAAGCTGACCAAGCAAAAAGACAGGCAGACAAAAAAAAATACAGAAATAAGAAAAATCTCTCCTCAAAGGCAATCTTTTCTTCTAGTTAAAGCCACAGTTTTATGACTTTCAAGCAGACAAAAAGTGTATTTTTTAAATTCTTTCATTCCTTCAGAGTTTTAAACCTATAATATGAAGCAGTAAGCTATCAATCTGTCATAAAAAGCTTAACAGATGGGGATATACACGACAAGAACATGATCTACAACCCTATTTGTTAAGCCACAGAATAATTCTTAATTCTTCTAACTTCTTGCTACAAAAAGAGCTTTCTACAACATAAGGAAGAGTTAAAACATTAAAGCAGGGCTGGAGGGAAGCTTTTAGTTGGTTTCTAACTCCCAATCCCTTTCGAGCTGAGTTCTGCATACAAATCTATATTTGCAAGACACCCTCATCTACCAGTTAATCAAAGCTCTGGAAATTCAAGGAAACCTGTGTTTATGGAAATCTGGCATTTCTGTAAAGTTTTGAATGAGGGCTAAATAGAGCAGTTCATCTCATTTTGAAACTAATGGTTCCTGCCAAGTGGTTTTCCAGCCCTGGTCTTCTGGCATAGTCAGCATTTAGGAATGCATTTATGAGCTGGGGTAGTTGGAGACTGGAATTCAAATTTATGTCTTCAACTTACTGGTTTGTTCCTGATAGGCCTCTGAAAAGAAATTGTAATCAATTTACCAAGCTTGGACATCAGGAAACTTTAATACAGCAAGAAGAAGTTTGGGCTTTGGCGTTGTCTTTCATTTGTGGCCCTCTACTCCCTTTGCCCCAAGCTTTAAGAAGAGAAACATTTTGGCGCACTTGGAGACATGGTGTTTAATTTTCTGTGACTCTAGAGGGTCCTCTCACTTTTGAATTCAACAAAGCATCGGCCTGTGCTCTCAACTTCACCTTCCTTAATAGACTCTGGGGCAGTGTATAAATTGCAGAATGTATGTGTGGTTTGTCACCTAAGTTGGTTTTATTTCAATCAGCCTTTGCCTGGTGATGTACAACAAAGCTCTGCTAATTACTCACTCCATGTGTTGTAGAGATTTATCTGCCCTGGAACTTGCCAGCAAATTAGGATATGGGTTTTTGTTGTTTTTTTTTTTTCCTGAGTCATATAAAACCACACTTTCCTTTTTTTCCCCTTCACTAAACAAGACCCGAGGATCACACTTCCCTTCCCATGTAATCATAAATTTACTACTTTTCTAAGATGCCTTTGAAGAAGTCATCAAATAAATTAGCAATTCTGGAAATATGCCTACAGTTTGTGTTGGCTTTGAGTTTTAGGGAGTTACTTAATAAACAAAAGTCAGTGAATTTCAAACAGTAACAAAGCAATTTCAATGATTAATCAAGTGTTAAAACTAGTTTAACCTCTCCTGTTTTACAAACTCTATATCTCCCTGACTAAACTAATAGAGGGATAAGACACCCATCTGGAAATCTCATCTGAAATATTAGATTGGGAATCTAAAATTCAGCCAAACAGTGTGGCTTGTAGGGATATCCTGTCGGATAATAAATTGCATTAATCTTACTTAAATTTTCCATCTAAATCATGTCCTGAGACCATATTACATTGAGTAGAATGTGCTTTGCTTTGAATGCATTGTGCTACTGAAAACTTATTAAAAGAGGAAAGAAAGAAAAAACCCTACACTTAGATAATGATTTTTCTCTCCTTTTTTTTCTTCTGACTGGATTTTCCAATACTGTAGAATCTATGTTAAACATCCTTGCACCTTTAAAAAAAAATTGGCCTGTATCACTGACCCTCACAGTTTCCAATAGGCTATAAGAAACTATTGTGAGTCTTGGAATATTTTAGGTAATTTTTCCCTCTTTGTCTGGTTGTTTGTGATTGCATGGTAGGAGATATGGTATTTTAGGAGTTCCTGCCTTAACATTTTTTTTTGCTTTCACATGTAGGGCCAGTAGTCTTTCCAAGTGAGATGCTGCAATTGCCTCTTTTTGTAACTTTTTAGAAAGAAAACATTCAAAAAGAATTTAAATGTCTCAGCCAGTTAGGAAAAAAATTCCTGGAGGAAAAAAAAACCCTCCTGGTTTTCTTGGGGCTGAAAGAAAGGATTATGGCATTAAATAAAGCATCTCCCTCCACCACCACCCCAACTGCTGTCTGCCACCTACTGCATGCTGTAAATATCAAGTGTATTAAGAGGTGTTAAAATAATGTTGAGTTTAAGCTAAACCCACAAACCCTTAGAAACTCTGAACCAGGGCTGTCATTGCTGTTGCTGGGCATCTACCATGCCAGCAATAGTAGCAAAAAAATAATTCTGAGGGAAGAGTTGACTTCCTTCATTAGAACAGGTCACTGTAGTTCACATCAACACCCACCAGGAGGAAAGGGAAAAGAGGAATGGAGGTCTGAGAAGGTCGTTTAGATTCCCCATCAAACCAACCAGCCAGTGTGGAAAGAAGAAGCTTCTATTCCTACGATGAATTGTTTATGTTTGTGTTTCAATAGCCTCATTACCTACTATATTATTACTCTAGTACCTAGAATGTGCTCTGCACTCACTAATCAATACTGATTGTTGTCTTTTTCTTTTTTTTTCTTTCTTCCTTCCTTCCTTCTTTTCTTTCTTTCTTTCTTTCTTTCTTTCTTTCTTTCTTTCTTTATTTGCCTTTCTTTTTTTAAGAATAGGTCTCCAGGGGCTAAAAGAGCAGCATCCCTTCACAGACTGATCCTAAAATTGATCCTCATGGAAACTTTAATCTTCTCTGCTTTTTTGACCTAGGCTGATTCACCCTAATTTTGGGCAGCCTGATGACCCTCAACTCCCATGGGTGTACCACATTGGTGCTAGACTTTGTGTGGACACCTGATCAGCCTTAATCCTACTGCAGCTCAGAACTCCCAAACTCAAGCAATCCACCAGGTTCAACCTCCCCTGTAGCAAGGACTACAGGTATATACCACCATCATACCTGGCATGTGTTGGTTAAATCTGAAAGGGATTAGAAATAGAATAATTAACTAGAAAACTTTGGTGATTCTACTAGGAGTATTTTGGGAGGGAGGGAGAGAGACAGAGAGACAGAGAGACAGAGAGAGAATGCTGTAGTAAAGACAGTTCAGGCTCCTGAGCCAGGAAGACCTGGGTTCAAATCCCACTTCTTATATTTACTGACTGTATGTCCCTTTACAAGTCACTCACCCTCTCTATGCCCCACACCTAATGAGTTACAGAGTAGGTGCTGGTATGAACCTGGAGATTGGTTTCCCCATGGGAAGTTGCCTATGCCAATGAACTCATGGATCTTGTCCAGCAAACTCCCAAACTTTTCTAAGGACAGTTTTAACTGGGCAATAACTACTTTATTGCCTTATTTCCCAACACACTGTGGCTCATGCCATTCTAACAAAATACCTGTTTTCTGTCTCTCTCTCTCCCCAATATTTACTAGCTCCTGCTTCCTTTCAACCTGAAAGGCCCAGTGTCTCCTCTTTGTCTAACCATGGCCTCACCTCTTCCTTCAGCATGACGTTTAGCCTAGTCTTTGCATAATGTCAGAGCAGAAAAGGATATAAGAGATCAATCCAGAGTTTCTTAACCTTTTCTTTTCAGTCATTTACTCCTTTGGCAATCTGATGACACCTTTGGAGCCCTTCTCAGTATCATGTTTTTAAATCCATAAAATAAAATACACAAGACTACAAAGGAAACCAGTTGTATTCAAATGCAGTTATCAAAATATAAAAATAACAAGTTTATGGCACCCAAGTGAAGAAACTCTGATCCGTTCTAATCCCCTTATTACACAACTAGACATACTGAGACACACAGTTAGTAAGTGACAAAGCAAGGATTCAAACCCAGGTCTCCCAACTCTCACTTTTGTGCTCATTCAACTAGGTCTCAGCATTCTCCTTCACCAAGCCTTTACAAATTAACCCAACCTGGCCTCAATCATCCCAGGCCACTCTAGCCATCCTTAATTTATTAAACTTGAATTTACTCACATTTGTTTCTGTTATTCATGTCCATAAACATTCTTATTTGTGTCAGCCAATAAGGCTGATCGGGTACTCACACAAAGTCTAGCACTGACATGGTGCACCCATGGGAGATGAGGGTCATCAGGCTGCCCAAAATTAGGGGGAACCAACCTAGGTCAGAAAAGCAGACAAGATTAAAGTTTCCATGAGGATCAATGTTAGGATCAGTCTGTGAAGGGATGCTGCTCTCTTAGCCCCTGGACACATCTTCTCTCCATGAGTTTGTGACTTCTTGTAGGGCAAGGGACTGGGTTCCTTCTCCTACCTACCTACAGTGGTATGCAATTCTGCAAAAATCAAATAATGAATATACATGTATGTATACATACATGTTTATGCACATATACTTGATTGAATGACTGACTAACAAGCATTCTGATTTTTTTTTTTCGAACACTGAAAAAGTAGTCTGAATGTAGAATGGCAAGATTTTGAATTTTTTCCACTTCAAAAATTCAATTCTTATGAACTTGACCACCAGCGTAGAAAAGGCCATTCTGTTCAACCATCATAGAGACGAGCCAAGAGTATATTACTTTAGTCCTACAGTCCATTACTCTGTCTGACCAGCCTTGTCATGCGATACTGTCTGAGGTTAGTTGTCCCCCTTGAATGAATAATGACAGGACTTATGGTAACAGGAACAGTGAACTGAAAAAGGGTAGTGTCAACTATTGCCTAAAGTACCCATAGAAGATATTTATTATCTCAGTTGGACCCAGCCACAACGAAAGAACTCATCGTTAATATACTCATTTATTTCCACACAGAGTTTCACAATATTACGCAATCCCAGAGCAGGCTAAGAAATGTCAGCAATTCAGACCGAGGGTATTTGTCAACAAAGCCAACCAGTTTCACCAGCTCCAGGGACCCATTGCTGCAAGAACCTGCTCTTTTTCAGCAGAAAAATTATCCCATAGAAGAGAAACAACAGGCCAGATCCCCATAGCTAAAATAAAATTTGATAAATTGATGTAATTATTGAGATCATTCCAAAGACTTGAGGTAGGACAGGTGGGAAGGTGACATTCTGTTGTCTGAATCACCCAGAGTACTATTATGACTGTGAATAGCAAACCTAAGAAAAACGAGAGAGTCTCATTCCCCATTACAAGACAGTTCATTGAAGTTATTGTGGATTTCCCATTAAATTCCAAGTTTCCACTTTGTCTGGAGCAAGCTTGATACTCAGGTTACAGCTTGCCTGCTTACTTGTTATTCTTGTAATATTATTTTAATATCTCAAATTCGAACACCACAGTCATTTTAAAGAAAAAATTATTGTCTTGTTATGAAAAGCTAATAACCACTGGCACACCACTCAAAGGGAAAGGAGGTCATTTGGAGAAAAGTGAACATGGAATAAAATCAGTGAAACATGGGAAATGAGAATTCCTTGAGGATCATGATTTCATCTATGATTATTTAAAGGGGTCAGTGCAACTCATAGAGAACATTCTGTGCACACAATTCATGGGGTCACCTAAAAAAAAAACAGATGATGGACAGATATTCAAATGATCTCTGAATTCATCAATGTCCTCTCCAACAATGCAGATCACAACCATTCATACCTATCCTTCCTGCATAACTCTTGCTTGTGTCTTCCTATAACTTCATTGGATGGATTCCTTTGGTGGTTCCATTCAATGTGCTAGAGACTTGTTTTGCTTTCTCTTGACATTGAAAAGGTATTAATGGAGCATTTGGACCATTTAGCTAACATCCTTTTCTTCTACCATGTTACTATTCCATATTCTCTTCCTATCACCACAGTTCCTTGAAGGTACTTTCTATTCCTGTCCTTCATTGGTATATTTTGAAGTCTGCTTCCATCCCCTCTTCTCCATTGCCCTCTATGTTTTACCCATTTTTAATTCTTCAAAGATTGTCCCATGTCTTGTTGAGATGTAGCAAAGCCATCAAAATGTTGGTGTTTTTTTTAAATGGGCCTTTGCTTTCATGAGAAATGGGGTCATTAGAGGAGTTTTGCAATTTTAAATCAGTCTCCTAACCTACTGGGTTCAACCCTGGGCCCATCTTATTGTCCATCTGTACTGCTTTTGTACAAGTACATGCTTACGGACAAGGCCTACTAGGTATTCATCCAAATTTGTGTTATAATCCGGGCATTAGACATTCTTCAGTCACTTTTTTTCCTATGTGAATTGTCAAGCCAAATGCTTTTGAGAGATTTTAGATCTTTTTCAGAAGACTGTATTTTTCCAAGGCTTAATGCAACCAATATAATATGATCCACAAATAGGAACATCTGGAGGACATCACCACCCATAAGAAAATACTCTTCAACTAAGACTCTGCATTAGATCTCCTCCATCACAGTGACAAACACCCATGCCAAGCAAACATCTTGCTTTATCACTTGCCTGATATTTATGATGAAAGGGCTATTAAACAAGGTCATCTCTGCTGTTAAATTGTTCAAAGAATCTTAAATTATTCTAATCACTTTGATGATCACTATGATCATTTTCTTCATGATTTTGAACATCAGAGTGGTGGACACCTTGTTGGAAGAGAGTCTAACGGCTCTTAAAAAGTGACATCTTGCTCTAAAAGTCAAATGCTTTGTTTTACTCAATGAATTAAGTACAGTGAGATTATGAATTCTCTGCATCTTTCAATCCATTCTTGGTAAACATGTCTTCTAATGAAGAATAAAACTTGCAAAAAAGTACATATTCCCTGTAACTATAATCATCAATCCAGGCATGTGGCATCAAGGCAATAAGACAACGTTCATAAAAATTTATAAATGGGAAAGGAAACATTTAGATCAAGAGTTGTCTGCATTCTCTTGGTCACCTTTTCTGGTATTAATAAAGTCAGGTTTTTTTTTTCCTGCACCTTTGATATATTCTGCCCCTCTGTCAGGTACATTGCAAATCAACCAATTGTGTTACCTCCTACATGAATCTCCTCTGTGCACATTTAGTCTAATCTGGCTGCCTTTACTGTCTTTGGTGCCCTTAGTGCCATTTCTCCTTCTCTATAAGCACACGGTCTTATACTAATTAATGCCTCTTTGTAGTATGCAAGTTCTCTAAGGCTGTGCCAGTGGAGTATAATCTCTAGCAGTTTCTACTACTGGAAATTCTTCAAGTATAATTCTGACAAAAGACTGAATCTCCTTTCCAAGACCCAGGTTAGCTAAGTGCAGATGGGATTGTCACCAATAGGCTTGTCACATGATGGATTATTTGACCATAATGACCTATGAAAGAAAAGGCAGTACAATGCTATGAAGGGGTTTAGAGGACTTAAGAATCACACTATTTTTCAATCATCTCATTTTAATCAATCATCAAATTTTGACAACTACTGGTTCCCTCAATGTGAGATCCTCACATATTTGTCAAGTAGACATACGATTAGAAGAACTGAGTTGTATCAATCTTGACATTCTCACTATAAACAAAACAGAAAAAAAAAATAAATTGCAGTTAAATAGAAGGATAGTTCAGTCCTTGAAGAGGCAAACAATGAAGCTGGTAAAGTTAATGTCATCATAAGTACAAAGGAAATGAGAAACATTATTTCAATTTCATTGACCATTTACTCATCTAGTACCATCATAGTCATGCTAAATATTTGCAACAAAAAAATCACCATGAAAGTAGTTGCACCTTATGCACCAACAACATCATTTGCAGAGGATGAAGAGGTGGAGAAATTATGCAAAGAATTTTATATGACCCTCCAATGTAAAACAGTATGTACTTTGATACTCAGTTACTTCAATGCAAAGATGAAAGTATGTGAAAATAGTGAGAATTATATCCAAAAACAAGGACCAGGGTTGCAAGAGGTCAAAGATCTGTAGACTACACAGATTTGTGCGTCTACATAATGAATATTTTCTTTAAGAGAAGAAACAGTAGGTGTTAGATTTGGCAACATTAAATAAAAATCACAAGAAATTAAAATAAATTATGTTTTGACAGACAAGAAAAGACTCAATATTTATGTGGAAGTTTTCCCTGATTCAACTATCAACATACAGACAATTAGCTCATTAAAGCAAAGATCAAAATTAGCACAAAGATAGAAGAAATAAAAATGAGAAAAAGATATGGAAAGCAATTGAAACAATCAAATTCTGACCTATTTAAATGAGTTATTGATAATGAAATATAGGAAGTAGATGGTTGGAATGACTGATACTAATAATAACAAGTTTAACTAATGTAGATTGATTGCTATATCAAGGAGCTGAAAGAGCCTAAAAAAAATGACTTAGACAGCAAACACCCGACTGACTTGCCAAGATTAGAGAGATGGCTGCCAAAAGCAACACTGGTTTAGAATACAAACTCTTTTATAAAACCTTGAAAATAAAGATGATTGAAAATTAGGAGAAGTACTGCTTCACAAAGTAAAGAGAAGCAATAGAAAATAAAATCAGTTTAAAGAAAGTTTGATGAGAGGCCCAACAGAGCAAAATAATCTAAAGGCATTTAAGAATGAAAATAGAAGAATTATAACAGAGAATTAAAATAGAAAAAAATTGCAAATTTTTTTTAACAAACTGCTTTCATCATCAAGAACAGTTGTGCCACCACATTTGGACTCAACATCACAATCCCAATGTGTATTGTGTATATATGTATACACCTGTATGTAGATGTTTGTGGGTAGGTGTGTATATGTATGTAGATGTTTGTATATATGTAGGTGCATATGTGTTAACTTATTGCATTGCTGATGAACTAGGTGGTGCAGTGAATAGAGTGCCAGGCCTGGAGTCAAGAAAACTCATCTTCCTGAGTTCAAATCTGGCCTCAGACACTTAACAGTTGTGTGACCCTGGGCAAGTCACTTAACCCTGTTTACCTCAGTTTCCTCATCTGTAAAATGAACTGGAGGAAGAAATGGCAAACCACTCCAGTATCTTTGCCAAGAAAACCCCAAACAGGGTCACCAAGAGTTGGATATAATTGAATGACCCCAAAAAATGTGTATGAGATGTGTGTGTATGTGTGTATACTCTAAGGTTGTCCAAGTGTTTTCTTCACAATCTCTCTGAGGTATTACCCATAGTTACATAACTCTAAGTACCTGAGAATGGTTTTGGACATAGGTCTACTGACTCTGAGTTCTGCATTTTATTTACTATGCCATTCAAACGGAGGTCTGAGATGAGAAATATAATCAGAAACCTGAATTCAATTTCTTTTTCTTTCAATCTCCATGAAGAAACTGAGTGTCACAGAGGCTAAATGACTTACCCAAACTCAGGTAAGATGGCAAAGTTGAAATTTGAACCCAAGTAATCTCATTTCAAATCAAGCACTCTTTCCACTGTTACACATAACCTCTTTCTCATAAAAGCAGAACACAGTAAATTCTAAAAATATACTAAAATTTAAATATAAGTGTCTCTCTGAAAATAATCTTTTTCAGTGTAAGTGATTTGAGCTTCCCAGCTGTTTAGACTCCACATAAACAGGTTTGTGGAATGTAATTGACAGCAGACAGCCATTGCTTCAGGGAAATGGGATGAGCCTCCTAAGCTGAAAACAGGCATAGCATTCAGGCTTGTTCTCCCTAAGAATGCCCTGGGCAGTACAACTCATGTTCAGATGGTGCTAATGGGTATCTGTCAGAAGCCTGGGTATATCCACGGGTAATCAGGACTGCATTCAGACTAGTGGAGGTAGATGAGCTCAAAATATATTATCTTCTTTCCTGCCAAAAGCAATTTGTTTAATGGGTATTCTACTTATAAAATACTAAGTCATTCTTTTCAGTATTAAACATTTTGGGTCCTTGCCAAAAAAAAAAAAGAGATATCCTGACAATGAAAAAGAAGAAATGGAAAGATTATGTATTTCTCAGGGATAATTATCATTTTTAAACTTCAATTTTTTTTCCTAGGGATTAGAATAGAAGAGACCAAATAGATCATTTTACATATAATTAAACTGAAACCTGGAAGGGTGAAGTCCCTCTCCCAAGGTTTCACAAGTACTAGGTAGCAGAGCCAGGATTCAAATGTCCGTCGTCCATCTGCAAATCCAATGTCCTTCCTACTACACCAAGTTGACTTGCAAAAGCTTGAACCCAGCTTCTGCTAAACTGACCTTCAACGAATTTATTTAAATCTTCCTTTTAACAATGGAGACATGTGTTCATTAAAAATGATCAGAAAAATAATAAAATTAAATTTAAAAAATTTTAAATGATCAGGAGAGTTGTTTGTGTGTGTGCGTTTCTGTGTGTCTGTGTGTGTGTGTGTGTGTGTGTGTGTGTGTGTAGTCATCAGAGGCAGCCTGATATAGGAGGGAAGGAGTCAAGAATGTTATGATCAAATCAGATATCTAATGAGCGCTGCCTACCTTTCCAAGTCTTACTCTTTACTCTTTTCCACATGTTCGACTCAGCTTGTTGTTCCTCACACAGGACACTCCATTTCCCATCTCCATATTTTCACACTGTCTCCCATCCCTGGAAAGTCTTCCCTCCAAATCTTCTCATCTCTTAGCTACCCTGGTTTCCCTCAAGACTCAACTCTAATAAGAGACCTTTCCTTGTCCCTCCTCCTACCTCGGCTACTAGATCTAAATTTTACCTTTGATGTCGTTTTCTATCTACTACATATCTTATACAAAGCCAGGTATTTGCGTGTCTTTTCTCCACCATTTGAATGCGAGATCCTTGAAGACAGAGACTGTTTTTGCCTTTCTTTTTATCTGAAATGCTTAGTGCAGTGCCTGTCATATTTGTTGTTGCTCAGTTGTGTCTGACTCTTCATGACCCCATGGACAAAACATTTTAATATTGTCCATGGAGTTTCTTAGCAAAGATACTTGCCATTTCCTTCTCCAGTGGTTCACTTTTTGTCGGAACCCTCTACTATGACCTGTCCATCTTGTGTAACTCTGCACAGTATAGCTCATAGTTTCATTGACCTATGCAAGCCCTTGTATCATGATAAAGCAGTGATCTGAGAAGAACCTGTATATAGTAAGCACTCAATAAATGCTAACAAGGCTAACTGACTGACTGTTGTGAGGAATGTCCCTGGTAAACCTAAAAGTGCTAACAAATCTGAGTTGTTACTTGCCTCCTAAGTGTGTCTTCTGTTCATAGCACATGGATTAAGGCTATGCCTTTGTTTCCATGGATCTGTGATTTTGCAACATGAGCATTCCCTTAAACATTGTAGAATGCACACCTTCTTGTTTACTTTTTTTTTGAGACTTATTTTAGGAGGAACAGGGGTAATTCATTTTATCATAACTTTTTTCTTTATATCACAATCACTTAACACCCATTCACCTTCTTCACAGTCCATCCCAGTTGATTAGTGATTGAGTGTATACAACCACCTGGCCCTAGATATAGGGCATGATTCTGCTTCACATACCATCCAGTCAATCACCCAGGACATTTCATCATCTACCTGCCATGCTATATATGCTAGTTTCTCCTGTGTACAGTACCTAAAATGATGTGGAATATGTCCAAACTACATGGAAATAACAAATGTAGAGACAAAAGAAATTTAGCAGAAGAGAAGCAAATGACAACTTTGAAGACATACATGAATTCTATGCGAGTCAAGACAACTAACCTTGAAGACAAGATTTGCAGAGATAACTAAAGGATCATAGCTTTGCCTGACAACCATGATAGATTTAAAAACCTAAAAATCATATTGTAGGAAAAATATGAGAAATATGCTCAGAAATTTGGGATACTTATGATAATACTGATTGATACAATCCACGAATCACTTCCAGGGGGAAAGGGAGAAACGTGCTTAAAACTCGAAGGCAGATTTTTTTTTATTCTAAACAACAAAAAGTACAGACATTTGGAAGAAAGACCTTCAATAATGAAGTCATGTCCTATGAAGTATTATTCCACAGCCATGAGAAATCAAAGAAGAGTTTGGAAAAAGATATTCCAAAAAGAAAAGAAGTTCAAGATGCTACCCTAAGTTGCATATCTTGTAACACTGAACCTAATCATCAATGGATCTTCAATAAATGACAAGCATTTCTGGCAGGGACATGAGGTGGTGGGGAGTGGAGAAGGAACAGAGTACAGAGTATTCAACTGACAAATACTCCATTCAAGAGAAACATAAGAAAGGGAAATAATTTCAATTTTCTTGAAAAAGCTAAGCAGTGAAATTCATTGTCTCATATTTTAAGTTATTGTTTTCAAAAAATAAGTTTTTAAAAAGTAAGTACTGATATTCACTTTAATGTATGAAATCTGGAGTTACCAGATTGCAGCTGTCTAGTAGAGAGATTCATATTGTTCTTTTGCATTTAAACAGACCTAGGAAACTGACCTTTTGTGAAAGCAAAATGTTCTACAACTTCTTAAGGTAAGAATATCAGTGCCTAAAATCTACAAGTGAGGCTACTTGTCGTCTTGACCTGATGGATGAATCAGGCAGGTCCTGTTTGGTTTGTCCTGGCAGTAGCAAGGATTTATAGGAGAATTTAGTGTGCCCTCTGAGATAGAGGACTCAGTGGAAATTTCCTCGACCCCTATGAGTGTCACATATGTTAGAGAGACCTCTAGAAAATTTTGGTGTGACTTATGTAGAAAGGAACACTTCTTGTCCAGACCCAGTTGGATGACCTTATGTACTAATGCAATCATTGAAAGAGTTTCCACCCAGGACAGTTTTCTCACTTGAGAAAGGGGTGATTCCAAGTTGACCCCAGATCCCAAATCCATGTAGGGAAAGCTGCATGTAATTTAAAAAGCTCAGTGTGGACCAAGTTTCTTTTTGAAATTAATGCCAATTTTCTTTGTCTTTTCCCTTCTTCTTGCTGGTAAATTGAAAAAGGCCCTGTCAGGCTAAGGCTAAGCAGGCAGGGAGAGTTGGTAAACTTTATGAAAATGTTTCTTATTTTGTTGAATGTCTAAAATCTTGTACTTGGGAATAATTGTGATTTCCACGTACCCATGTAGGATAGCATATGATAGTGCAATATTGGCTGTTTTGAGACTCTTAAAAAAATAAATTATACAGAAAAATGAAAGAAAGAACTAAGAGAGATAATCAAGGAACTAAAAGTATCTGAGGGGCTATTGACTTAAAGGATCTTAAAAAGTGAGAAGGAAAGAAGGAAGAAATGGATTAACACTCCTTGGAATCCCCTCATATTATTCTGGAAGTGGTGTAATATCTTGGAGAGTAGAATCTAAGAGCACAGCATAAAGTTGCCTGAATGGGAAAGAAGGGTGGACAAAGACAGGAGAGCTAAAGACGTGATCCCACTGAGCCTAGAAGTGAACAGAAAAGGGATAGCAATTCCTTCGGTGTCTCCAAAAGCTTATTGGTAGGAGGAGACTAGAGAATAAGATAAGAGCCATGAAAAAAAAAGATACTAGGGGTGGGGCGGGAGGAAAGTCTCACCCTAGTATAAGAAGTAAAATGATGCCCCATTAAAGAATGTTCCCAAGATGAGGATGTGGTCAGGGAGAGTCTATGCCTATGGAGAGATCAGGGGCCTCATAAATGATTGCTTCTGGAAGAAGTTTCAGTGATCAAAAAGAATTAGAAACAGAATAGATTCCTATTGACTGGGAAAAGGTGACTATATACTACAAACTGTGGTACACAGTGGTAATAGAATAATACTGCATTTTAAGAAATGAAAAATATGAAGAAATTAGAAAAACAAAAGAAAATATAAGTTCTAATAAAGTGAAGTTGGCAGAAACAGGAGAACAGTATTCAGGGCTGCAACAATGTAAATGAAAAAGAAAACAAGACTGAATGCACTATAATATATAAGTTTGACCCTAGAAAAGAGCTGAGAAAATTTACCCAATTTCCTTTATCAGAGAGGTACAGGATTATGTGTTTGGAATATTTCATATACTGTCAGATATGATAAATATATTGGTTGTTATTTTATTTTATGTTGTTGGGAGTACTTAATTGTTTATGTTTTGGACCTTCGTTTTTTCTTTTAAAATATTTATTACACAGAAAGGCTTGCTTAATGGGGAAGGGAAACATAAATAAAGGTGATACCAAAAAAAAGGACATCCTTTTTTTAAATAAAGCAGAGTTTCCAAGAGATAAAACAGAATGGGATATTAGAAAAATAATATAGACAATGAAAGGATAGGGCTGAGGTAAATGATAATGAGAGTATAAGGAATGGTAGCATGGGGGAATAAAAGATTTTTACTCTCCAGATGGTTAATCCAGAATTACAAGGTTAACGTGAATTAGAGGTGAGAATAGACCAATCCGATGAAGAAAGAATCAGTAGATCAAAGTTCTATGCTTGAAGATGCTGAGTATACTATTAACGCAGGGTTGTTCACAAGGAATCAATAGAATTTCAGTTGGACGTCTGTATCAGTAAATGTTTGGTTATTGGATCCCATGGATCAGAATGACCTCATACTTAGTGTCAGCTCCATAATCTTATCCCATGATGTTAGAGGATAAGACATACCTAGAAGGTACCCCATAGTGATACCATAAGCAAATTAGGAGAGCATGGAATAGTTTATCTGTCAGATCTATGAATAAGGGAAGAATTTCTGACCAAACAAGAGATAGAGAACATTACAAAATGTAAAATAGATAATTTTGATTGCATAAAACTTAAAAGGTTTTGCACAAACAAAACCAATGCAACCAAAATTAGAAGGAGAGCAGAAAACTTGGGAGAAGATTTTGCAACAAGTATGTCTGATAAAGGCCTTGTTTCTCAAATATATAGAGAACTGAGTCTAATTTATAAAAAATACGAGTCATTCCCCAATTGAAAAATGGTCAAAGGTTATGAACAGGCAGTTTTCAGACAAAAAAATCAAAGCTATCTATAGTCATATGAAAGAAATTATCTAAATCATTATTAATTAGGGAAATGCAAATTAAAACAACTCTGAGGTACCACCTCACATCTATCAGATTGGATAATATGATAAAAAAAGAAAATGATGGTTGTTGGAGGGGATGTGAGAAAACAGGGACACTAACACACTGTTGGTGGAGTTGTGAAATGGTCAAACCATTACGGAGAGCAATTTGGAATTATGTCCAAAGGGCTATAAAACTGTGTATAACCTTTGATCCAGCAATACCACTGCTACATCTATATCCCATAGACATCAAAAAATGGGATGGAGTTGAAAAGACCTATTTGTACAAAAATATTGATAGCTCTTTTGTGGTGGCTAAGAATTGGAAATTGAAGGGATGCCTATCAATTAAGGAATGGCTAAACAAACTGTGGTATATGATTGTAATGGAATATTATTGTGCTATAAGAAATGACAAGCAAGATGATTTCAGAAAAACCTGGAAAGATGTACATGAACTGATGCAAAGTGAAGTGATCAGAACCAAGAGAAAGTTGTACACTGTAACAGCAATATTGTTTGATGAAGAATGAATGACTTAGCTATTCTCAACAATACAATGATCTAAGACAATCCCAAAGGACTTATGATGAAGCATACTCTCCGCCTCTTGAGAAAGAACTGATATTGTTTGAATACAGACTAAAGCATGCTATTTTTCACTTTCTTCTTTCATTCTTTTTCTTTTATTTGAGTTTTCTTGTGCAAAACTACTAATATGGAAATGTTTTACATGATTGCGCATGTATCACCTATATCTTATTGCTTACAGTCTCAGTAGGGGGCAACAATAGAATTTGGAGCTCAAAACTTTAAAAAAACAAATGTTAAAAATTGTTTTAACGTGGAATTTGGGGGAATAAAATATTTTTTTAAAAAAAGAAGATACCCTCCATATGGAGAAATCAAAAAGCTATGTATGTGTTTCAGTCTGGGAACCAAACACTTGGGGAAAATTCTTTTCCATCATTGATTATTATTATTTATATATAATATTTAGGATAATTAACTGACCAATTCCTTTTATAACTTTGCAAGATGGTCGGCCAGTGTTACTAATTTATATTTACATCCATGGCAGAGTAAGACTAACAGGTCTGCAAAAGGATTATGCCTGTGAGCATGAAAAGAAAAACATCGGGAAGAAATTGTTCCCACTAAGTAATATTTGTTAGGTAACCTTTAATGAAGTAAAATCTCACATTCAAACTTTCACTTTAGGCAAGTTCTAAAACTCTTTGAAATCTAGTTTCTTAAATTCATTTAAACAAGTGCATGAAACCAACTCCACCCTTGGACTTAGGGGACCAGAAAGTTAATCCTGTAAAAGTTGCTATAGCAATACCAGGGATTTTATATCATGGGGGATAAGCACAGACAATTGGTCTTTACAAGAATGTATGTCATTTTAAAAGCTTCTTTCCCATAGGAAACCAGACAAGAACCAGGGATATTCATCACCTCTCCGAGGGGTCTTAGAGACCTAGGCAGAAATCCTGGAGAAAGTAGGAATAATGTAGCTTTTTTGTTTAAAAAAAAAACCCTAAATCATTGCCACATGATGAATCATCAGCCTCCAGATAATTTGGATAACTAATCCCAGTGCAATATACAAGTGGCTTCAATTACTCACATGTAACATAAATTTGGCAGTAATAATTTTACAGGGAGCTATAGTTTAATAAGAAATAATTATAAACAGGGTATTATCAATCACTATCCAATAACCTGATATTCAACTCTCCAGTGGAGGGAAAAAGGGGAAGGTCATATCAGATCTTTAAAGAATCTAGGTTCTTAATGAAATGTTGAATTTTTTAAATACTCACTTCCTAATTAGTTTATATACCATCCATTCAAGATTCCTCGCCTTTGGCTTTGTGTCTATAACAAAAGAGTTCTAGATACATAGGAGGCATTAGGGTTATAGAGTTAGGGTTAAAAAGGACCTTAGAAGTCATACAGTCCAATCTTTATTTTTTTTTACAAATGAGTAAACTGAGGTACATGGAGGTTCAGTGACTTGCATAAAGTCAATATTAAGTAGTGAGCACCAGAGATTGGATTTGAATCTGTGTCCTTACACTCCAGAGCTAGGGCTCCTTCTACTACCCCATGCTATTTCTATCTAGGTTTTCACCCACATATTTTTCTTTGTTCCCCTAGCAGCTAGTACAGTGATTTGCACACAGTAGGTATTTAGTAATTGTTTATTAGATTGAATAAGCTGTATACGTGAAATAAATGAATCTCGTCTTAGTATGCCAGTATGGCTGGGTGAGAACTGTATCTGATAGGAAAGCAGAACTAGCATAGACATGTATGGAAGTTAAAGAACTTCATGTCAGCATGAGGAAAACCTACTAACAATCAGAGCTGTCTAAAAGTATAACAGGCCACTTCAGGATATGGTGGGTACCTCAGTACTGGAAGTTTTCAGAGACATGAAGTTGAAAAGAGAATTCAAGAAAAGAATTTTAGTAGACACCCTCTTGGGGCAGCTAGGTGGCACAGTGGATAAAGCATTTGGCTTAGAGTCAGGAAGACTCATCTTCCTGAGTTCCAATCCGGTCTTAGACACTTAGTAATTGTGTCACCCTGGGCAAGTCACTTAACCCTGTTTGTCTCAGTTTCCTCATCTATAAAATGAGCTGGAGAGGGAAATGGCAAACCACTCCAGTGTCTCTGCCAAGAAAATCTGAAATGGGGTCATGAAGAGCTGGACACATCTGGAAAAAAAAAAACAACAACAGATGCATTCTAATGTCCCCTCCAACTCTGAGATTGTAAAAGTTCTGTTAGCCTGTAACTGTAATCCAGATTGATTGTCAAATGGTTGAGTATAGGCACTAGAATGTTGTGAAAAAAGCACTACACTAAGTGTCAAGAGGCTGAGATTCTAATCCTGACTATTTTTAGTTCACTGTATTACCATGGACAAGTCATTCAACCCTCTCTGTGTCTCAGTTTCCATGTAAATTAGGGATAATAATTCTTGCCCTACATAATTCATAAGTTCATAATGGGAAGGGGAGACCAGAGATAGGGGTCATGTTTGTGGCATCATGTTCGTGAAAACATTTAGAATAGAATAAAGTAACAAACAAGATATAAGATATTAACCAGGTAGCCAACTCGATTGCTTCTCTAAATATGTCTAGGTTATACAACTGACTCAAAGGCACATTTGGGGGTTTTTTACACTTAATCAGTCAACAAGCATTTAATAAACACCTATTATGTTACCTCATTGAAACAGGCATGAGAAGGGAAAGGAATATGCATTTATATAATGTCTACTGTGTGTCAGGCACTATGCTAAAAAGTTTTACAAATCACAACTCTGCAAGGTGGGTGCTATTATTATTCCCATTTTACACATGAGAAAATTGAGACAAATAGTGGTCAAGTGACTCACCCAGAATCACACAGCTAGTAAGTGTTTGAAGCCAGATTTGAACTGATTTTCCTGACTCCAGACCCAAAACTCTATCTACTATGCCACCTAGCTGCCTCTAAGATATGAAAGGTACAAAGGCATATAAGCAAAGAAAGGTTTACCATCCATACTTGAGATACGAGTGTGCATGTTGATTTATATTCAGAATAGACTTAAGAGAGTCACAAGATAATTTTGAGGAAAAAATGCTAGCAGCTTTTGAGAAAGGTTTCTTGTAAGAAGGTGTTGCCTGAACTGAGCCTTTGTAAAGGAAAGTAGCAATTCTAAGAAGTGGAGGAGAGTAGGGAGCCCAATGCAGGCATAAGATTCAGCCAGTGCAAGGTCTTGGATGCAGGAGATGGAGCTCTGTATAAGAGGACAAGTGGGGATCAGATTGACCAGACCACACTGTTCATAAGGGAAGTAATGTCTCATAAGTCTGGAAAGTAGATTGAGGAAAGCTTATAAAGGGTTTCATATGCCTCAAAGATGACTTCATGTTTGATTTCAGAGATAATAGGAAAGCACTTGAGTTTATCAAGCAGAGGAATGAAATGGCCAAACTTAAGTTAAAGAATATCACACGGACAGTTGTGTGGAAAATAGTTAGGAAAGAGGAGCCACTCGATTCAGGGAAACCAATTAGGAGGCCATTGCCATAGTCTGGGTGATCAGCGATGAGAAAGACCCTGGACTAGGACAGTCCCTGTGTGTTTGGAAAGAAGGGGATAGATGTGAGTTGTGTTTTGCTATCAGAAGCAAAATTTGGCAACTGACTAGCTATGTGGAGTGAATAAGAATGAGGAGCTAAAAACAATTCTGAGATTGCAAAACTAGATGACTGCAAGAATGCTGGTATCCTCAATAAAAGACAAGTTTGAAGGACAGAAAAATGTATGAGGAAAGAAAAATGTATGAGGAAAGAAAATGAGTTATGTTTTGGCCATGTTGACTTTTAGAAACAAATGGCATACTAGAATACCACAGAGATATAGAAGTATAGTGGGTTTGGTTCCAGACCATTTCAATAAAATGAATATCATAATAAAGAGAATCACACAAATTGTTTTGGTTTCCCAGTACATATAAAAGTTGTGTTTATATTATGCTGCAGTCTATTAAGTGTGCAATAGTATGGTGTCTAAAAAATGTGCGTACTTTAATTTAAAAACAATTTATTTATTAAAAAAAATGGTAACCATCATCTGAGCCTTCAACAAGTCATAATCTTTTTGCTGGTGGAGGGCCTTGCCTCACCGTTGATGGATGCTGAATGATCAGGGTGGTGGTTGTTGAAGGTTGGGGTGGCTGTTGCAATTTCTTAAAATAAGACAATAATGAAGTTTGCCACATCAATTGACTCTCTCTTTCACTTGAACACTTAGAGGCTGTTGTAGGATTATAATTGGCCTAATTTCAACATTGTTGTGTCTTAAGAAATAGGGAGGCCCAAGGAGAGGGGAAGAGATGGGCACTGGTGGAGCAGTCAGAAGACACACAGCATTTATCAATTAAGTTCGATGTCTTCTATGGGTGTGGTTCACAACACCCCAAAACAATCAGAATAATAACATCAAAGACCACTGATCACAGATCTCCATAACAGATATAATAATAATTTAAAACTTTGAAATCTTGCAAAAAGAGAAAAAAAGAACAGTATTAAATTAAGGGAAAAGAGAATATTCAGGAGGATAAAGGAGTTAACATTGACAGAAGCTAGATAGAGAGGTGAAGTAGGATGAAGACTGAGAAAAGCACATAGGATTTAGCAACTAAGAGATTATTGGTGACCCAGGAGAGAGTAGATTTATTTAAAAAGTGGAGCCAGAACCTGGTCACAAGACTGGGAAATGAATGAAAGGTAAGGAAGTAGAGAAAATAAATATAGGCAAATTTTTCTAAAATTTTGACTGCATAAGGGAAAAAGAGATATTGTTCCATAGTACTAGACTAGGGAGAGTGAAAGGTTTTTTGGTTTTTTGTTTTGTTTTTAATGAGACAGTGGACCTAGGCCTGTTGTAAGCAGGAGGGAAGGAGTCAATAGAAAAGAAGACATTGAATATTATGAAAAGAGTGAATGATTGAAAGGTCAAGTTCCTAGAGAAAATGAGATGAGGATAGGGGATGAGATCAAGGACACAAGTATAGTGATTGACCTTGGCAAAGAGAAGGGCGACCTCTTCTCAAGAGAGCGATATAAAGTTGAAGGGAATAGTTCTGAATGATAGCTTAATTGGCATCTTAACAAATACTATCATCATACTATCACCAGTTAGCCATGTTTTTTCACTTTAAAAATGTTTTGTGGTTTCAATGAATCATGATACTTGAGAGCTAGAAGTTATCTTGCTCAATCCCCATGTAGATGTAGTTTATTTCTACATATTTTATAGACCAACCAGAACTGTTCTAATTATAACTTTCAGTCAAAAAAATCATTTGTAGTTGGTCCATATGACCCTTAAAGGAGAAGGGGGAGAACAAATACTTCATGTTTCAGATTGTTATGCTACTTTGTAGACCAGTTAGTGATTTCCAACATTTTAGGATGCAGTAGACTTTAATTGTTTGGTAGAATGATATCCTTCAATCCTAAAAGTATCAGTAGATAAATAGTTGGATAGACAGATAAATAGATAATTTTTTTTAGAATCACAAGTATAGAGTTGAAAAGGACTTTAGTTCAAGTCCCTTATTTAACAAATGAGGAAATAAGACGAGAGAGGTCAAGTGACTTTTCCAAGTTCTTATCGGTAGTGAATTGCAGAAGTAAGAGTCAAAGGCAAGTCCTCTGACTCCAAACCAGTACCATTTCCACTTTACCATCTCATCAGAAAATCCATTGCTCTAACTGAAGACAACTTGGGCTATCCCAAAATCAGGGTCATAAATCACAGGTAGGTAGACATATTGAATGAAAGTTGCAGCCAGCACTTCTATTAATAGTATTCCTGGAGGCCATGTAGACACAGATTCAAAAAGATAAAGTTTGCCTGTACAACACAGACTCTGGTGGGAAAAAAGAAAAATGAATTTTTGATTTCTTCTCAAGAAAGCTCCAAAACAATCCATCATCAAATGACCAGACTACTGGTCTGGTGATACTGCTGATAAGATTTATTGTACTTACTTAGACTGCTCCTCAGAAAGCAGATAGAATTTATTTCTGGGGCCATACCTGAATCTATGGCTAAAACTATCATAGCTTGTAATCTGCTGGTCTTGCTACCCAGGGTCACCCCCATTCTATGAAGAAGCAACAGAGTAGGATTTTTGAGAACCCATAGTACATTTGAGTGGATACTTCTATCCAGTGGATTTAGGGTAGGACATAGCACGAGCCCCCAAATTTGTCTCTCTAGCACTTAGTACAATGGTTAGAACAGAGTTCTTTATTCATAAATACTCTTCTTTCATTGGTTTACAGGATAGCTAGATATGAATGGGTTGCAAACTGCATTATTGAGTAAATAGCCAAATATCACCAATAAAAGAGGATTGTGTGTGTTTTGAATAGTATTTGGAAATTCAAAATTGTTTCATTGCATAATACCTGTAGCAGCACAACAGCAATGACAGCCATAAAAATTAAAATGCTATGCAGCAATTTTGAAAAGTAAAATCAATTTTATATTGAGAAAATACTAAGAGTATCAAGACATCTCTTGGAAGATGAGAAGCACCTAGTGTATCAACTGTAAAACCCAGGATTGGCCAGGTAGGGTACCAAATGTCTCTAATTCCTGCTATTGGGGAGGGTGGGGTTGGTGGATCACTTGAGCTCAGAAATTCTGAGCTTCAGTAGAACTAAAGGCCACTGAGTGGCCATACTATGTCTAGCACCAATATTGTGAGCGTCCAAGAGTGAGGGGCCACCATGTTGCCTAAGGAGGGATTGTCTCAGGTTGGAAATGAAACAGGTCAAAACTTCCATGTGGATCAACAGTTGGATTGGCCCATGAGTGGCTGCTGTACTTCTTGCCTATATGAAATAAATATATCTAGTATCAAACAAACAAATCTGGATAGGGATTGTACCTTAATAAATGACAAAAAGAGAGGTTTAGGGAAACCTGAGAAGACTTGTATGAGTTGATGCAGAGTGAAGTGAGCAAAAATAGGAGAACAATTTATGTAACAAAACTAACATTGCAGACAAACTATGAAAGACTTAAGACTTCTGATCAATACAATAACCAAACATGATTCCAGAGGACTGATAATGATCTATGCTCCTCCTGACAGAGAGAAGGATTTAAGGTGCAGAATGAGACATATTTTTGGATATGAACAATGTGAGAATCTACTTTGCTTAATCATGGATAATTGTCATAAGTGTTTTGTTTTTCTTTTTTCTTTTAAATTGGGAGGAGATGGAGAGAAAATAAATATTTGTTCATTTAAAAAGAAGAATCAGGAGAAAATAGTGTTGAGAATCACTGATTTTTGGAGTCAATTCAATGCTTCTAAGCAAAGTTAGTCCTGGTCTGGAACATACCTGATAAACACCTCATTCTCCTCTTATGGTTTCTCAGTGACTCTTGGAAAACTATGTGCTTTCCAGAGCAGCTAAACCCAATTCCATCTGATGTGAAGAGCACAACACTTCTCCCAATTCTAAGACAGCTTAGTTAGAGACTAACCTGCCTTTGGCAATCATCACAAAAACCTTCTTCTCTGTCCTGAGTGCTAAATCTTTATTCCTTTTGATGGTGGACCCAAACAGGAGGGAAGAATCCAGCTGGATTTCAAGTTCCCAAGTGACACTTACTGTGTGAGCAATGGAAAAAGTCATGTTTTGACTTGCAGGCTGAGAATACTGGAAATGGAAATCATTAAGAGAAATAATAAACATGGAGGGTGGACAAGCAGACACTTTGTGGAGTAAAGCTGCTGTTTAATAAAACTAATGGAGGATAACATCTATTTACTTTCACTCCTCCAGCCACAAAAGCTTTATAGCTTCAGTCATTTCTGATGGAGTTACTGGCCTAATAAATGTCATACTCCAAAGACTGGGAAGCCTAAAAGCTACACTAGGGCTCTGAAGTTAAAACAACAAATATCCTGTAGAGAATTATCCAAAACTGAATTCACTTAAAATTCAAATAGTCATATAAACCTATCCAGATCTGCTCCCTTGAGGCAATGATATCACCAGTACCTCATGGTAAGCCTCTATCTAATAAATCAATTGATCCATTTTAATCTCAATATTTTTGGTCCAGATATTTGATTGCATTGTTGTAGGAAGTTCTGAATGAGGAGACTAGTTCAACCAATGAAGATGAGCAACTGTTCTATAATGAATAGTTTTGGTGAGTCCTGGAGCTCTAAGAGGTTAAGTAATTAGCTTAGGATCACAAAGTGCCAGTCAGAGGTGAGTTTTGAACATGGGTCTTCCTAAAATGAAACCCATCTCTTCATCAACAACTACACATCGTACATCATTCATTACTTAGCGCATACGCTCTCATCGCCATACAGTACAATTAATTGTATTTCACAAAATCCACAAACAGGTGAAAGGGGCCTCAGAGGTCCAACTTATGCCACAGTATAGAGTTCCATCTAAACTACAACTAATAAGTAGGGATCTGATCTCTGCCTGAAGACTACCAGTGACAGAGATCTTACTATCTTTCATGACAGTGCAATGAAATTTGTCCCAGTCAGGCCACATATAGAATATCATGTCCAGTCCTGGGGGCCACTTAGGACAGATCCTGACAAGTTGGTATGCAACCAGATGAAGTAAAAAAAATATGGTGAGAAGACTCTAAGCCATGTCCATATGTTACAGTTTTTAGTTGGAGGAAAAGGAGACTTGATAGGAGGTCATGTGGTTATTTGAAGGGCTATCACGTGGAATGAAACTTTTTTTTTAACTTGGGCCCAGAAGACAATGACAAAAAGCTGCAGAGAGGTAGATTTTGGCATGATATAAAGAAAAATAGAACTTCCTAACAAACAAATATGGCAGAGCCACAATTAGAATCACACAAGACCTAGCAGTGGCAACACTAAAAGATCACTGTTCTTGGAACACTATACATCAAAGAGCAAAAGTACTGGGGTTGTGGCCAAAAATATCATACCCAGCAAAGTTAAGCATAATCCTGAATGATAAAAAAAAATGGACATTCAATGAATTGTCAGACTTTCAGAATTTTGTTGCAAAAAAAAAAACCAGGGGCAGCTAGGTGAGCAGTGACTAGAGCACTGCCCTGGATTCAGGAGGACCTGAGTTCAAATCCGGCCTCAGAAACATAACACTTACAAGCTGTGTGACCCTGGGCAAGTCACTTAACCCCATTGCCTAGCCAAAATAAACAAAAACAAAAACAAAACACCTGAACCAAACAGAAAATTTGACATACAAGATCCAAAAGAAATATAAGGTACACATCAAAGACTAATTACAAAGGACCCAATAAGAATAAATTGTTTACTTTTTATATGAAGAAATATAAAATATATGTCTAAGATTGTTATTAGTAATTGGGTAGTTCGAAAGAAACACTGGAGTAGACCTGAGTATGATGTGATTCTAAAAAGTAAAACCATTTAGGGAAAGGTAAAAAGAGTAATTATCTTATACAAACGAAGTGTGAGAGGAAGAACTGACACAGAGGAATTAAATGGGGGAGGAGGGCTGGTAGTTCTAGAACCCTCTCATTAGGAATGTATTAAAGAGAGAAAAATACATACATACATATATATATATATATGAGTAAAAAAGTCTAAACTCAGAAAGAAATGAAAGGCTAAGGGTATAGAGAGGAGGAAAGGATAAAGGAGGAATTTTTAGAGAGAACCCTTCTCACATCACATCTGGGTTAAAGAGAGAAAAATATATACATTTGAAGGGAATAAAAGTCTTCTAAATTTATAAAGAAATAAGAGGGTGAGGAAATAAGATGGGGGGCATAGAAGAGTGTCTAGATTAACAGGAATGGGATAAAGCAGGAATAACATATATGTTTGGAAGGCTATAAAAGTCTTCTAAATCCAGATAGAAACAAGAGGATAAGGAGAAAGGATGGGGGAGAAAGGATAAGGGAGGATAAGAGAAGGATCTTTGGAAGGGTGAGGGGCAAGTTAAGTAATAGGAGGGCAAGCTAATGGGTGGAAGTAAAGTAGAAGAGTCAGGAGGGATAGGAAAGTAAACTACAGGAGTCAAGAGGGATAGGAAATTAGAGATACACACAAACATAAAATAAAGATCAGGAGTAGAATTTATTAGGGAAAAAAGCAGGGGTAGCAATCATGATCTCTGACAAAGTTAAAGCTAAAATAGATTTAATCAAAAGAGAAAAATAAGGAATACTATATGTCAGCCATATTAATCAATATTGTTTTAGACTATTTAAAATAGCTAGACAGTTTAAGGTTGGAATATTTGCTGTGGTATAGGAAATTATCAGTTGGTAGAATTACAAAAATATGGAAAGACATAAAGGAAGATGTTATCTACCCTCAGAAAAGCAGAGGACAAACAAGTATTGTATGATCTTACATAGATGTATATGAATATATATGCTTATATATGAATATGATTATAGATATCTGAGTATATGTATGTGTATGTAAGTGTATGTATGTGTGTATGTATGCATATATGTGTGTATATGTATATGTGTGTGTGTGTGTGCGTGTGTATATCCATGCTTAATTGTGGCCTTTGGTAGGGAGGAGGAAGGGGGAGGAAGAACAAAGTAAAAAGTACACAATGGAGAATAAAAGAAAACTTACATGGAAGGAAAGAAAAGATGGACAGCTCTGAACGCAATGTGTAGTATTTATTATATAGGCTTTCTTGACATAGAAATTTATTGCTGCATAATTTGAATCCTATCATGCTCTGCTGTGCACATGGCAGTGCCATTTTTTCTTATTTTGTATTTAAGTTGGAGTATTTACGTTTATAATGTTTCTTTTTTCTTTTCTTGTTGTGTATTTAAGTTTAAAATAAATTAATTAAAAATTAGAAAAATAAAAAAATAAAATGTAGAACAGGCAGTTGATGGTATGGGAATGGAGTCTAGGAATGGGTCTCACTCTGGGATTCATTTGCATATGGAAAATTAAACTTAGGGGAGCTGATGAGGTCATCAAAAGAAAGAGTGTGCAGAGAGAAGAAAGCCTAGGACAGAGCCTTGGGGGACACCCACAGTTAGAATAATTTATGAAGTACTTACTATGTGCAAAGAGGGCAGCTAGGTGGCACAATGGATAGAGCACAGGGCCAGCAGTCAGGAAAATCTGAGTTCAAATCTTGCCTCAGATACTTATTATCTGTGTGACCCTGGGCAAGTCATTTAACCCTGTTTGACTTAGTGTCCTCATCTATAAAATGAGCTGGAGAAAGAAGTGGCAAACTACTCCAATATCTTTGTCAAGAAAACCCCAAATGGGGTCACAAAGAGTCAGACATGACTGCAAACAACTGAACAAAACATGTAAAGCACTATACTAAGCACTGAGGATGCAAGAAAGAAAACATTCAAGAATTCACATTTTAATGAGAGAGACAGTATATATGAAAAGTTTCAACTGCAAGTCAAATGAAAAAGTCCTACGTTCCTTAGGGAACAGAAGCAAAGCAGATGGCAATTCCTCTTCTTTAATGTCACCTTCACTAATAAAATCACACCAGTTTATGATTTTTAACCATTTGACAGTGCCAAGGATTTTGGTGGCAAGAACTTAATCATCTGAATCTTCAATAAATGTGGCTATAGCACCCAGAGGAGCAGTTACCAAGCTACATCTCCAGAAGAATTGTTTCCCAAAATTATGGTGGCAGACACTGGGTCAAAGCATTACTATTTCCAAGGCTCTTGGGCTCAGGGTTCTGGGCTATCTTTATTGGGATCTGAGGGGAAATGGTGATCAAGGTGATGGTGGTTTTACTTGCCTGGCACATGTCTCTCCCTCAGGATGACTTGCTGCTTTAGCAAGGTTGACTTGCCTGCCCTGTCAATTACATTTGGTTGGCACTTCCTAGGGATATTGATCCCCCTTTCCACAGGAGTTGCTTCTTCAAGTGATGGCTAAGAAGTAGAACCGGTGGTCTTGGGGGATGAGGAGGAAGAATGCCACTTCCTGGGTTATTGTGCTTATCTGTTAATGGCAGTTAATCAGCAGTTGTTGATGGTGATGCTGAGGAAGGTGGGACCCCTTCTCTACAATTGTTTTTCCCCTCAATGATTGTTACTATGGGTGGTTGATAACAGACCTGGTGGTTCAGGGGACACTGTGATATCCAAGGCTCTTGAATTCAAAGTCCTGGACTGTCACCATTAGGGTCTGAGGAGAGATCATGGTCAGGATCATAATGGTGGTGATTTAACTTGTCTGGCACATGATGTCTTCTCTGTCTCCCAAGGGTGTCTCGCTCCTTCAGCTAATAGACAACCTTCTGGAGAAGAGAGGACAGAAAATCAAGGACATATATAGAAGTGTTGTCCTTGGCAAGAAGAAGGACCACTAATTATCAGAGTCTTGAGTAAAAATGGAGAAAGTGGATATACACAAGAATATCATGAATCATTTTGTCAAATACTTTGCTGAAATTCAGGCATATTGTGCCTCTACCTTTTCCTCACTCTATCATCTTGTAACCCTTTTAAAAAAGGAAGTGAGTTCAATCTGGAATGACCTTTTCTGAAAAAAAAAATCATGCTGACTTGTAATGATTACCATTTCCCTTTCTAAATACTCATAAACTATATTCCTTTACATATTCTAGACTTTTGCCAGGAATAAAAGTCAAGGTCACCAGCCTGTAGTTTAAAGAATCCACTCTCACATTTTGAAAACCAGAATATTTTGTCTTTTTCTAATCCTACAGCATTTCTCCTATTCTCCACAACTGGTCAAAGACCACCAGCAGCAGTTCAGCAATCATGTCCACAAGTACTTTTGTATCTTGGGATATAGTACATTCATGGCTGCTTTGTGAGCATTCAGAAAGGGAAGTGGTAATCATTAAGAGCTAGTATGGCTTCATCAAGAACAGATCATGTCCTACTAACCTCATTTCCTTTTTTGACAGACCAATTTAAACTAATAGATCAGGGGAATGATGTGGATGTAAGATGCTTGGATTTCAGCAAATAATTTGACAGAACCTCTCATGCTATCCATGTGGACTTGTGGTGAAGTGAAGGCTAATATAATTAGGTGGATTTGGAATTTTTGGAATAACTGAACCCAAAGAGTAGTCATTAATGTGTCATTGTTGAATTAGGGGAAGTATCTAATGGAGTTCCCCAAGGATCTCTCCTTGACCCTCTGCTGTTCAGTGTTTTTTATTAATGAACTTGCATAGAGACGCCAATGACATGCCTGTCAAATTTGCAGATAACACAAAACTGGAAGGAGTAGCTAACACGTTTTATAAGAATAGGGATACAAAAAAGACCTTAACAGATTGCAATGCTGGATTAGGCTTAATAAGAAAAATGTCAGGTTCTACCCTAGGGTTCAGAAAATCAACTCCATAAACACAGGACAGGGTAGAGAAGACCAGACAACAGTTCTTTTGCCAAACATCTGTGTCTTTTAGTGTACTGAAAGCACAGAATGAGTTAATAATATGACATTGCAGTCTCAAAATCTAACATACTATACTGAGCTGCACTAAGAGCACTATAGCTGTGGCTTCCAAAATGAGGGCAGTTTTGGTGTAATCTGACCTGGTCACATCATATCTGCAGTATTATAATCAGCATGAAGCACATGGAATATGTGCTAATAATGGTAATAATCACAGCCAAAGAAAAGTAGCCAGTATAGTAAGGAAATTGGAGACTATTTTGCATGATTTTGATGAAACAGACTAGGTATGTTTACCACCACCCACCCACCCCCATCCAGTGTCAAAACTGGGAGGGTAGCAGCTAGCACCATGGAGCCCTCCTAGTCAGGGAACCCAACCCTATATTTTTCCAGGGATGAGGCATTTTGTACACAGTACACAGTACAAAATGAATGAATACTTGCCTGGCTATGCCTTCAGGTTTTATTATAGTTTCAAACTTGTCACCCACTTTGCATTTAGAATACAAGTTCACTGAGGATAGGTCAAGGAGCTTTAGTTTTCTCCTTATTCCAGCACTAAGCACTTTTTATTGATTTAAAATCTGCAGCTGCCCACAATAGAACAACAATAGGGAGTCAATGTGGGGTATTTAATAGGGGACTTAAATGAAGAAAATGGTTAAAGAAAGTTATTCATTCAATAGACTAGAGCAGGAAGACACTAGTGTACATGGACCCAGCACATTCTTATTAGTAGCAGCTGTAGATAATCTGTAGTAGCAATGTGGTATGATGACTCGGATTAGGGTAGTAACTGTGGAAATAGAGAGGAAGAAACTCAGCCATGAGACACTGTGGTCACTTGCTAAATTCCAGTTGATGATTGGTAGGGCTCCTACCCAAAAAAAAAAAAAAAAAGGTTTTCCCAAAATTAACTACAGAATAACATAATCTGAGCATTGGAAGGGATCTCAGTGCCCACCTAGTCCAACTTATATATGGAAAGAATCCTCTACTATAAGAGGTAGCAAAGTGGCAAATTAGTAGAGTGCTAGACCCAGTGTCAGGAATACATGAGTTCAAATCCAGTCCCAGACACTTATTAGCTGTATGACCCTGAACAAGTTCCTTAACCTCCATATGCCTCAGTTTCTTCATCTATAAAATGAAAATAATAATGGTGCGTACCTCCCAAAGTTTTTGTGAGGATCAAATGAGATAATATTCGTAAAAATGATTTGCAAACTCTTAAAGGTCTACATGAATGCTAGCTATTCTTATACCATGCCTCTGGTTATCTAGCCTCTGCTTGAACATCTCCAAGGTCGAAGAACCCACCACCTCTCAAGGCACATCATTCAACTTTTGGACAACTCTAATTGTTTCTTTTTTCAAGTTTTTCCTGACATCAAACATAAATTCGCCTTCATGTAACTTTCACCCATGACACTTAATTTCACCCTCTGAGGCCAAACAGAACAAATCTAATCATCCTTCACTTAGTCCTTCAAATACTTGAACACAGCCATCATGTCTTCTCAGAGCCTTCTCCAAGCTAAACATGTCTAATTCCTTCAACCAATCCTCATATATCATGGACACAAGAACCTTCACCTACCAATTGTTCTCCCCTCAACATTCTCTATTTTAAAAAATCAGTATTCTTTAAGGGTGGTGCCCAAAACTAAATACCATACTCCAGATGAAGTCTGACTAGGGCAGAAAACAGTGTGAACATCACTTCCCTATTCCTGGAAACTGTACTCCTCTTAATGCAGGCCAAGTACTAGACTTATCTCTAGTATGTGTACTCTTTTCTACAGAGATCTGTTTTATATTTATTTTTATTTGTCCAATGTGTCACCAAAAACCCCTATAAGAGATGAGAGTAGAAATAACCCTTATCACCTTATACTAGCTGAGAGGTATAAGCAGCATTCAGGAGAAGCTCTAGGTATGAAAGAGGACAGGTACTGCTGACTAGGAATGAGTTGTATGGGAAGATATGAAAAATATGCTTTAAAATCCATGTACTTCTTCAGAGATATCCAGGGTCCTGTGGCATAGTACCTGGTATCTTCATTGTAGAAAGCAAAGAACAGATATTTTTGAATAAGTCACTCATTCAATTCAATATTATTTCTTAAACATCTTCTGTGTGCTAGGTACTATGCTAAACAATGGGGACACAAGGACAAAAACAAAATATTCTTTGCCCTCAAGGAGCTCACATTCTACTGGGACAGAATATGTACACAGATAAATGTAGATAAGTACAAAGATGAATTACACAGATAGATAAATGTATGAGGTACACAAAATAAATACAAAGTAATGGGGGGAGATAACAACTGAGATAATCATGGAAACAAAGGAAATAGGGGGTCAGATAAGCTTGATCATGATGAGTCCAGGGTCAGACCAACACTAATCAGTCTTCCTCGCACACCTTAATGAGCAGTGCACATACCCTTCCATTGCTGGAATGTCTCTTGAAAAGAGTATGGGATATGGTGCCAAGCCATGCAACAGTTTGGTGATGTGAGCAAACATCTGTACAGAAGATGAGACCACCAGATATATTTCTACTGGCAGGCTAACCTAGACTTTCCAAACCAGATCTCCAGAGTCAAAAGATTGGCCAGGTTTGCACTCGCCATTTTACCTATGATAGCCTTAGTAGAGTTTCTTACCATAAATGTCTATGTGTTCATTGGCTCCAGTAAGTGTTTCTTAAAGGAAAATTCTTATTCAACTAAGGATGATTCCTAAATCAATAAATCTAAAGGAACAATTGCACATTGAGCAGTTTCTCAAAAAGGAGCTGTTCTCAGGAAGCACATGGAGCCACCCTCCTCATCTTTATGTCTTCTTGATTTAGGACTTTAAGGGTGACAACACTGATGTAGTGATTTTTCACCACCACCACAGAACTTCATGAGGTGTTATGACCAAAAAATAAAATCAGATCAATAACCGACCTAGCAATTTTGGCTGGTCTGGTTTTTATGCAATATACATCCTAACTATCACTGGGTCAATACTCAGAATCACACGCTCAAAAAAAATATGAGAGTGGGAAAGCTCTTCTTGTCTAACACATACTCAACAAGCTGTCTTTACTTAAATTCCCTAATTTATTGGGCATATGGTAGAAGAGTTTCATACTTATCGAATGAATGAAGGCACACAACTAGTGAACCTAAAGAAGCGACTTCTTCAAATCTGAGAATGGATTTCATTAGTAAGTCACTGAGGGTGTCTGTAGTGTTGATGTCCATGATAAAAAAAATTTGACTGACCATCTTTAATTACTAGACCAATGACCAGCAGCGATCTTTAACTCAATGATAAGCTCCCAATTCCATCGATAGTCATCAATGGCTCTTTCAGGGATTTCTTTAATCACCCTGGTCCCATAGTATTGAAGCATGTTCTTTCTACTATATCTGGAAATTTTTCTCCTGGCTTTCTTACTGCCTTGTTGCTAATCCTCTGCCTTTCACCTTGAATGAGCATCACTAAAAGCACCTTCCTTTTTCTCCCACCTAGGTGAACTTTTTGACAAACAAGAGATGAATGGAATAAAATCAACAGTAGAAAATAAAGAGCTAGAAGACCCGAGGCAACTGCTAAGGCAAACAATGAAAGACATTAACTAAGTCTGATGGTAGGCATTCCAAAAAATATTAGCATTACTTGAATAAAAGACTAAAAACCACTAGATGGTTATATTCAGTATTTGGTCTGGTTCTCCTGCCTCCCTATCCCATAAAATGGATAGGGAAAGAGGCTGTCATAATCCCATAATTCTCCTGTGGGATTTTGCTGGAAGGGATAATATCTATTCCCTTCACTGCCCAGGCATAAATCCATTTCATGACTCTTCTCTTGTACCTAAAAATTATCAAGGTGAAGAGTGTAGTATAGTCAGTTTGGTCTATGAACAGGCTTCCTTCCAACTATACAATTAGGGTCAATCTTACATATAGGTTGCTTCCTTTAGAGTGACTTAATGGGATTCCACATTCCCAGAGCAAGGACTAGGAGTAGGGAAAGTAAGCAGTTTCCTCAGGTGCAATACATTGCAGGGCATAATCAGGGGAACTGAAATATAAATGAACTTTGTATTGAATATGATACAGTTAAGTATATTAATTTTAATGTTGAAATCAATGGTTTAGCCACCATTAAAGCAAGAAAACTTCTCCAGGAATCGTTATTGAATTTGGAGCTGTACTAATAAGTAAACAATTTATTTATTTTGTGCCATAACATCCCTAAATTAAAATACTCTTTTCAGAAGTAAAATTGTGTTCTGGAGAACTAAAGAGCATAAAGGCCTCATCTATTATCCCTGCTTGGCAGCTAGGTGGTATAGTAGATAAGAGTGTCGGGCCTGGAGTCAGGAAGACACAACTTCCTGAGTTCAAATCCAGCCTCAAACTGTGACCCTGGGCAAGTCACTTAACCCTATTTGCCTCAGTTCCTCATCTATAAAATGAACTGGAGGAGGAAATGGTGAACCACTTCAATATCATCGCCAAGAAAACCCCAAGAGGGTCACAAAGCGTCAGACACAACTAAAAAATGACTAAACAACAACATTGTCCCTGCTCAGCTCTTGGACCAAAATTGCTTCCTCACTTAGGTCCCAGGGCCTAAAATCTCATTACTAGATATTCATCCCTTTAGTTTTCTTATATTGGAAAGTGTGAGTTCTGAGAGTCTTTCCCTCTCAGACTGATTCTTTTGTTATGGCAAACTAGGCTATCTTTTGCCTCAATTCTTACCTAGCCTTTAATCACTGAATGGGTGTTGCCTCAGACAAACTGGGTCTTGGGAAAGACCTTAGCTTAGAAAGGCCAAGCTCTCCCACTGCATCTGGGGCCCCTCACCAGTCTTGACCTATGTCTTGTCACTGGACTCCAATGACTCCAGAGGACAGAGTGAGGAAGATGACTTCGCACAGTTCTGCCTCACTTAAATGCAATTCACTTACAAGTCAAGACATCACCCTCCTAATGTCATTGGTTCTCTTCTAGAATGAAGGACTAACAACAACAATTAGAAAGTGTTCAATGAAGATGATCATAGGCCAAGATAATGCTTAGACTCTATAAATCTCACGAAACTTTAGTGCATACTGATTGATGTTAAACAAAAACCAAAATCCCATAGGAAATGAAAATGGAGATGGGCCAGTTATGTAATGACAACTGGAGACAACAGGTGGATAACCTGAGAACTACATTGGTACCTCTATAAATAGCAAGAAGTGTGCCATATCCTCCTCTAGGATCAGTGTGTCAGGGTGCCTGGGAAAAGGTATAGCCAGGGTAGAAGGATATGGTCTGGGATGCAACATCACCAGAGGGGACTAGGGCTCTAAGTATACTAGTAAATGGAAAGATTTTGAAAGAAAAAGGTCTAGAATGAAGCTAAGTTTGCTAACTATGGAATGAGAATTCCAGAGGTCACAGTGGAAGAAGTGGGCAGAGTTAGCGTGGGACATGGGTATGATAGAGCTGAGGATAATGGAGATAAGAGAATGAGAGGTGGGGGTAAGGGACAGTCTGATCCTACTTGGCTGGTAATTGATTAATAGATGAATAGGAAGAAACAATGGAAAATTGTTAGACACAGGGATAGTCATGAGTGGCATATAAATAGCAAATTTCAGAGTCTTTAGACGTGGCAGAGGATGCTGAACTGTGCCTGGGTTCTAAGTTGCCTGACACTGCAGTTGCTCTTCTGAGGAGACTGAGTAGGGGGGCAGGTGGTAATGAGTAGTGGTCCCTAGCCAGCAGAAGGCACTGGGTCTATTGGACCTGGTTCTAGGTTTGTCTTAGCAAGCTAACTTTCTGCCAGGGTGGACCTCTGACTCCAAATCCAGGACTCTTTCCAATGTACCACACAACCCTTAAAAGGGCTCCTAATTTGGGTAAATTTAATGTGAACATATGGGGGAAATTCAGTGAAAATAATCATTTGACTAATTATAATTCATATTTTATATATCCATTTCAGTTTTCTAAAGCATTTTCTTCTTGATAACCCTGTAAAGTTGACAATATAAAAATGTATTATGCTTTTTTTAACAGAAGAAGAAACTAAGACTCAGAAAGAGCCAATCAGCTCTCTTCCGTGTTCCAGTTATGATTGGAACCCAAGGATCTTACCATAAAAACCTCTTTTTAAAAATAATTATCAAGTCAGCCAAGTGGCACAGTGGATAGAGTGATGGGCCTGGAGTCAGGATGTCCTGAGTTCAAAACAGGCCTCAGATGCTTATTAGCTGTGTGATTCTGGGCAAATCACTTACACTGTTTACCTCATCTTAATTGTTTCTTTCCATGAGGAAACCTCATCTGTAAAATGTGGATAATAAAAGTGCTTACTTCTCAAGGTTATTGCAGGGATCAAATGAGATAATAATTGTAAAGCATTTGGCACAGTAAACACTATAGAAATGGCAGCTATTATAATTACTTGTTGTCAAACTAAAACCCATTATCTACCAAAAGGTATAAAGGTATTACTACAACATAGGACCCCTTCTGGTCTTACTTGTCTTTGTAGTCCCCACAAATGTGGCTGCTACTTCCTCTCAGGGTGGTAGAGATGACCAGGAGGGCTCACTTTCCAATCTTGTTCCTCATGAGTTTCTACTGGTGTGCTTCCCACCAACAAGTATTTTTCTCTGGTGTAAGAAGTCATGCTTCTTGAAGCTGCATCTATCCACAGGTGACTATCGTCGTCCTTTTGTCCTGGGTGCATGATTCTGTTCCTAGCTGGTTGTGTTATCTTCTATTAGTTCAATCTCCCTGACTTAAACTTATCATCTATTATGTCCAATTATTATCTAGTATGTTCAATGGCATAGTCAATTGAGAGTGGGAGAGGAATAAGAGAGAAGAAGAAAATCTCTCTCCTTTGTCTCCAAAACTGATTCCTTCTCAGTAGTTGGACTGCAGCTCTGAAACTGTAATCCTCAATTACTGAACTTCAAGGCCCTCACCACTAAATTGGTTTACCACTTGAATGATGGATGAATTCCTAAAATTACTCTGATATTTAAATAGCTTCCAGAGAGCCAATCAGTTGTTCCCTTCTTGACCAAATCTTGACCTCATAAAGAGATCACAGAGTATAAACCATCTTTTTTATATATCTAAAGCTTGTCCATTGATCCATTAATTCAATTGAGGTCCCTGGGCCTTTCAATTATTATTTTAATCGACTGTGAGGTTGAATCCTCACTCTTATAATAGAAAAGTATTAACACAGCCTCAATGAACCAACTCAGCTTAACTCACTAGCAGGAAATGTAAGATTTAGGAAATTGAGCATATTTGAACAATCCAATTATAGCTCCGCATGAATGACAACTGATGGCCTATAATCAAGGGAGTAAAAACCAAATGCTCTTAAAATGAAAGCATAAATATAAGAGTAATCATTATTTTGGTTAGTTGTTTACACTTGCATAGTCTAAAGGACATATTATAAATATATTCTTTACACTCATTTGCATATGCATCAACTGGAAGTTTGTTCTTTTTTTTTTATTTAAGACTCTGCCCCCCATGTAGAATCTTTTTGTTGTTTAATTTTTTCCCAATTACATGTAAAAATGATCTTTAACATTCATTTTTTATAATTAAGAATTCTAAATTCTCTCCCTTCCTCCCTCCCCTCCCTCTTCCCTGAGACAACAATTTAATATAGGCTATACATATGTAGTCATGCCAAATGTATTTCCATATTAGTCGTGTTGTAAGAGAAAACACAGACCAAAAACAAACAAACAAGAAAAATAAATAAAGTTTTAAAAAGTATGCTTCAATCTGCATTTAGATTTCAACAGGTCTTTCTCTGGGGTTGGATAGCATTTGTTATCATAAGTCTAGGAATTGTCCTGAATCACCAAATGTAGAATCTTATTAAAATTAGTTCTCAACCTTTGCCGGGACTCTCCTTACTCATTAATAATCCCCACTCATTAATTCCCCAACTTGCACAAAAATCTCAGCCTGACAGGAATGCATGACTAGATCATAATAACTTACAGCTCAGCATACAATTCCATACAAGCCAAGGTTTGGCATTATTACCCATTTCTCTATCAACATACATTGTAAATGATGTATAAAATATAAGGTCAATTGAAATTTGATCAACAGAAAGCAATCTTTTTTGTTACAAATGGGATCTGTCAACTTTAAACAAAAAATGAAAGAGATAGGGGAAAGGTACGTAATACAGAAAGGGTGCTAGGGCCTCAAATGAATCCTGAATGTATCATGATACGGTGGATTTAGAATCAGAGGACCTGGATTAAAATCTTGGTTCTACCATTTATTAACTGTATGACCTTAGACAATCCACTTCAACTTGTTGGACCCCAGTTTCATCATATGTAAAATGAACCTTCAGTCTAAGACTCTGAGTAATACATTTCATAGACCTCATCTTTACCTCTTAGAATCCTTAGCTTCCTTCAAGACTCATCCTTGGTGTCATTTCCTTTGGAAAGCCTTTCTTGTCCCCGCCACCAAGATTAGCACAAGAGGTTGATCAGGGAATTCTCTGCTGAGATAACTGGTAAGTGAGCCTCTATTTGGATTTTCCCTACCTTTCTTCTTATATGGAGAGAATTGGCATGTTTATAGGAACCTTGTAAAAAAGACAAAAGTCAACTCTTAGAACTATCCCCAATATGATCTGGTTAGCAGGCAACCCTGAGAGGATGGATTCTTGCCAGAGGAACTCATTCCTCTATATTAGTCTGTAAATGATAACTAACTGACTATTCTTTTTGCCATTTTCCTTCCTTCTGGAGTGAAGCAGAGTAGGAAAGAGATTTTTCCCTTTTCCCTCCCCTACATCCCTCAAAAAAGCTATCAGTTGTGAACTTGGGGCAGAAGCATATGGGAGTTGCATATGCTTGCATGAGTTCACAGACAATGTTATTCTTGAACCTCTGCCCTGCACTTGGCAGGAGAGGGGAGATATCTTAAGGAGCATAATTCTAGCACCTAATCTTCTGGTTACAAAGGGAGATGGGGAGGAGGAAACAGCATCAACTTTTGGAGTTACCTTGAGAATATTTCTAAATTCAAGAGTTCACAGATCTGATAATCTAAAGAGATTAAAAGTGTTTCTGAGAATCAGTATATTTCTTGAAGAGAGAAGATTATCCACCTGATCCCCACAGATGGAGGATTAGTAAGAAATTAAAGCCACAGCACTAGTAAGGGACTAAAGCCTTGTCTCAAGGAAGCAGAACATCCGTACCTTGCCCCATCATACTAACTACCCTGAATCATTTGCACCTAAGTTCAATGAGAAGAGGGCTGCCTATACAACAGCTCCAAAATATTCTTGCTTTATGGGAAGAGCAAATAAGGTAACAGTACAAGTATCATTAGATTGATCCGGACCCTGGAGATGAGAGGGATTTCACCAGAATGTTCAAATATTGCTGTGTTAAATCCCAAGTTCAACTCTCTTGCAAGGAGAGTTTTGGGCCAGGGTGAGTGTCTGACAAGTTGTCTTTATCTATTTATGAACTCCTGTGATCCTTTGAACCTTCTGAATTTTCAATGGGATTTACCCAATATGTGTCTGTTACCTTGAGTGCTTGCATAGGATCTGGGACCCTAATAACCGCATTTATAGAAATATAGTCTTGAACTACATGTACCTATATTTGGAGATTTCCCTGAGTAAATTCTCAGTGAGGACGTGAGTTAAGCAATAAACAAGCATTTATTAAGTGTTTACTATTGCCTTGTACTGTGCTAGTGCAGAGTAAGTTCTGGGGTTACAAATACAAAGAATAAAGCAATCTTTACTCTAAAGGAACTTGCATTCTAATAGGAGAAATAAGTACATGTATAACCATATCAAAATAAGTATAAAGGAGAATAAATACAAGGCACAGTAGTTTAATAAAAAGCAGTCAGGGAGGAGGGAGGCAAAATAAAATGTGATCCTCTTGACCCTCAAGATCAAGCTTCCTCTGTGAGACCATAGCTTGAGAGGCCCTAGATGACAGATCACACTTGAATTATATTGTAATTATTTCTGTTTATTTGTTATATCCCCAGTAGAATATAAGTTTCTTGGCAGCAGAAATTGTTTTCCATCTTGGCCTTTTTCTCCCCAGCACCTAGTATACATGTGGTGGGTGCTTAATAGATGTTTGTTGAAATGAATTAACTTAAATCCAGCTAAATTCAGTTCAATTAAGTTGTCTATGTTTCAAGTGAAGACATTCAAACTTTTCAGTTTTCAATTCAATTCAACAAATATTTTAAGCACCTGTTATGTACAAGGCATATCAGACACAAAAACAAAAGTAAAATATTACCTATTCTCAAAAAACTTACAGTCTACTTTTCTAAAGTCTGAAAACTTAGCAAGTTCACATAGAATTCCCTATTAAATTTTTGTTTTGCTAGAAAGAATATGACTAAAAGGCAAAAAAAAAACTATTGCTTAGATTAAAGCAATAATTTCTGTATTGCTCAAGGAAAATCCTCAGAGTTTTACTTACCTTTTAAGGTCATTTTAGAATCAAGGGTTTTAAATGATGGAACCTTAGGTAGGTGTTTATTCTATATATACTTATACATGTTGATATAAGCTCCTTGAGGACAGGAACTGTTTCCTTTTTAATTTGTATCCCCAACACCTTGCACAGTACTTGGAACATAAAAAGTACTTGTAGAGTGATTGAAGAAAATAAAAGCAGGAGAAAAAAAAATCATTGGACTAATAATAAAAATAACAGGCATTTCACATAGAACTTTAAGATTTACAAAGCACTTACCACATATTACCTGATTTAAGCCTCTGCATATCTCTATCAGGTAAGCAACCTGTGCTATTATTATTATGTTACAGATAAGGAAACTGAGGCTTCCAGAAGTTAAAGATTTTTCCAAGTCATGCCACTAGCCAGTGTCTGAGACAGGTACAGAAACCTAGGTCTTCCTGACTATTCAAGTTACCTAGAAATAATTTCTCATCCAAGGTAACATTAGAAGACAATCATTTCATGGAGAGGGAGCTGAGGAAATGTCCCTTGGTTGAACAGAAAAGGACCATGGAAATAAAGTGAATAAGTTGAGCTTTGTAAAACTTTCACCTTCCATTTGAGAAAATAGTCTCTTTCCAGTGTTGTTGTTCTAGTGGTTAAACCAATATTACCCCAAAAGCAGAAGACAAAGAAACCCAGGAAATTCCCAGGGCAGGTAGTGTGTAAGGAGACAATAAACAGAACACAACTGGCCATATTGGGTAAGCCTCAGAAGGATTGCAGTTGGGTTGAAGTTAGTTTTGGTTAATTGGATTTAACATTTTGGACACCCAAGATTGCCACACTTCAACTTTTTAAGGTCCAAGCTATTCAAATGGTTTCCAGCAAAAAAGCATACTTTACACGCAAGAGAGGGGGAAAAAAATCGATGATCCAGATGTTTTGTCCACATGTTTTGTTCAGATTCAATTTCTTCCACTTTTTTTTCTTATTCCAGTTTGGTGCCACATGAACAGGACCTCTGATTAAAGGGTTAAAACAATGGAGATAAAAAAGTTTCTTTTAGAAAAAGGTCATGTTTACCTTGTCTACAGGACACTGAGCCATCAAATAACTCTGGCCGACTTAAACAGCTAACTTCACACGCTTGGTTAGATTAGTCACACAATCGTCCTTGGTGGAAAATAGTGATGAAGCAATATCTGCCCCCATCGAGTCTGCTTTATACAACAGACAAAGGTCTTGTTTCTAGAGAGTGTGGCTATCCCACTATCCGCAGTGTTCTAAATCTGGTCAGGGCTGGGCCATCCTTTCACCCTCACAGGCCAACCATGGGCTGCCTCTACATGCACAACAGTGCCTTGTTTTTTATAAGAATGTGTTTAATTTAATTGAATTCAGCTATTTGACTGAGGTGACCAAACTGACCCTCATTGCAGCAGCTAAGGAGGTCTCAGGAATATCCTATAGGAGAAACTTGGGCCCTGAAGTGGACTATAATGGCTTCCAGAGTCATCAGTGGTCCTTGTAGACTTTTTTCAAAGAGCTGAGTCATTACAATGTGTTAAGGGGAACAAAGACTGCCCTCTACCCTTGCAAAACAAAACAAAATAAAATTTACGCCTTCATACGCAAGAGGGAAGCTACTATACCCAAAGGAAGGAAATGCTAATAAAGGTTTAGAAATATGATTATGGGAAGAATCAAGTGTCCCCTGAGATCACAGACTTGGGTCAGAACTGCAGCATGGTAGGATATTCAAAGCAGCTGACATTGCTGTCACTTATCTCATTTAAAGTAAGGGCTGTCCAGAAAGTTCTGACAGGGCCAAAGGTCACATTAGCCTCCTGTCACTTCCTCTGTCACTGCAGGTGACAATGAGCTGTTGCAGGTGCTTATATGAATGCTGTGGATGCAACAATTTTAAACATTTGCAGCCTAAAGATGAAGTATATCACCTTGCACGTGGAACATCTTTATGCCACATGATTCTCCCACAAGGGTGTAACCCACATGTGAAAACATAGCAGTGTAATTAAATATTTTGACATTAATGTCTATATTTGAAGACATTTCTGTAGGCTTAGGCTTATTAAAGAGATATGACCTTCTTAATCTATGAAATACAGTTACGCCTTCCACATTGTGAGGATTAGGGGCATGGTACCCTGCGATCTGGAAAATCCACATAAAAATTTTTGGCCCTCCCTTCATACCAAAGAAGAAGTCTGAGTTATTATAAATTAATACAATAGTATACAATACTATACATATATATACAATACATGTATATATGTACAATATATATACAAATATATGTACTATAAATACATATAATACTATACATACATACAATAGTATATAATACTATACATATATTTTATGCATTTCTGAGTTTCTAAACTTTTTCCCGTGTCATCTACTGGCTTTTATATGTTTGTCTGAGGCTCCCACAGAACTCCCAAAAAATTCTCATTTAATTTCTACCGCTGACCTGCAATATATCGAAATCGTGATGGGGAAAGTCACGATGTGGAAGGGATAACTGTATAGTAATACCACCTATATCACAGTCATTCAGAAGATCAAATGAATTAAGGGAAAGAATTTGGAAAACCTTAAGATACTATCAAAATGCAAGTTGTTGTTGTTGTTGTTGTTGTTGTTGTTAAAAAAAATAAATCCTCTCTGGTCAAGCCAAAGTAGGATTTTTTGTGCCCAAGGCAAATTGCTCTCAGGGAAAGCAGCACGAAGTGTGCCCTTAGTTGAGGCTGGGAACAAGACAGAGATTCCCAGGACAGGAGCCACTGCTCAGGAGACCACTGAGCAGGGGCAGGGTAGAGATGGACCTCACCACAACCCACCAACTGTAGCTTCCTATTTAATTATTCTTCCTAAAGACAGTCAGTCATAATGAAATGGATGGACAGCTGAGCTCAAATCCAGGCCATCCTAGGTTCAAATCCTGCTTCTAACAAACACTGGTTGTGTGACCCTAAGCAAATCGCTTAACCTCTCAGTGATCCAGGTAACTTTACAAGACTATAAATTGCAAAAAAGAAACTGGCCTATATTGGTGGAGGTAATTTTTTTGCCTGGATGTTCCCTATACCAGTTAAATCACAGTTTCAATCCCTACTCCGTCCCTTATCCTTGCTAACTAAGCCACTGACTGATTGCAAAAGCTGTCAGCACCATCTAAACTTGGCACCTTAAGTCAAAGCTCCAGTTGCCTAAGCCTAGTTACAATTCTGCCTGAGGATGTTAACTAGCTGGATGACTTTGACCAAGTCATTTTCTCTCTCTCTTCACATCAGTTTCATCAGCTACAAAATATGGAAAGTTTGACTGGATAATATCTAAGGTCCTTTTCAGAGTTGACATTGTATGAACTCTGACTCTTCAATTGGGTAAGCTGGTCTTAAAGAAAATATTCTTTCCAGAGAGAGGTTCCTTGTGTGGCTACTGTACTGAGTTATGATCTTTTAGTAATTTATAAGTTCAAACCCATGAAGGAGCTAATTATACTCTAGAAGTGAGACAATATTTGGATGCCAAAAGAGTCATTATTCTTCGAAATGGGCTCTTGGTAGCTTTCTCAAGAACTCATTTCATGAACTCCTGATCAAACAAACAAACACATCTTCCTCTTTTTTGTTTCCTCTTTTTGAGCAATTTTAAGAACCCCAAAAAAGCATTACCACAAATGGAAAATACCTCATTTTTCTCTTTAAAAAAATATGCATTAGCACCTATCACAACTACTTCCCCATCCTTTGTTAAAGGGAGAAATTCTAAAGAAAATAAAGAGGTAAAAATTAAAGTATTTATTTCTTGGCAGGAAAATTTGGAAAAATTAGGAAATCACTTTCCATGCATCCAACAATCCAGAGTAAACTCTGATTGTATCTATCTCTATCTATCTATCTATCTATCTATCTATCTATCTATCTATCTATCTATCTAT
>NW_020954576.1:30667537-30680076 GCF_900497805.2 Vombatus ursinus
TATCTATCTATCTATCTATCTATCTATCTATCTATCTATCTATCTATATACATATATACAGAGAGAGAGAAAGGGAGTGAATGGAGAGAGAGAGAGAAAGATGGAGAGAGAGAGAAATCAAGTTGAAAAAAAGTGAAAATTTCAGTACATCAGTTGGTTGTTTGGTCTACTTTGTTGTTATTCAGTCATTTGTCAGTCATGCCCGACTCTTCTTGACCCTATTTGGGACTTTTTCTTGGCAAAGATACTGGAGTGGCTTGTCATTTCCTTCTCCAGCTCATTTTACAGATGAGGAAACTGAGGCAAACAGTGTTGAGTGACTTCTAGTAAGTATTTGAGTCCATATTTGAATTCAAGTCTTCCTGACTCTAGGCCTGGCACTCTATCTACTGTACCATCTAGCTATCCTTGGTGTACTTGATACTAATCAAATAATTTAATTACCTACCCTTCCTTTCACTCAACCATCAAAATTGACTGCTTGGACCTGACATAGGCTAGGTGACTATTTTGCATATAAAAATGATGATGATGATTGTAAGAGTTATACTGAACATGCTTTCAGTTAACCTACAGAAGATGAGCTTATATCTTAATATTTTTCACTAACAAAAAAAGCAGTTGTTTCATTCTACTGTCTGATAATCTATAGGGCATTAATATAAAAAAAATAGGAAGATGGAAACTTATGCCAGGAACATTTTTATCTCAGCTTCATGGGATAGATAAGAATTTCTGCATAGTAATATAAAATAACTTTCACATAATAAGAATAATAAAGATGAGAAGACTGAGATGACAGTGTTTATCATAGAATAAAAGCAAAATGATAAGTAATAATAATGCTTTCAGTGAGCTCACAGAAGATATGTTTATATCCCAACATTTTTATTCAATTTTTAAAAATCAATCATTTTCTCCACCTGGGACAAACGTTAAACATAAAGGAACGATAGCAGAATGGCAGCTTGTTTTGTCTGAACTCCACTAAATATAAGAAAAATGTGGGTAATAATAACAATAAATATCCTCAAAGTACAAATCCTTGTCAATGCCATAAGGAGAGGGGGATAATGACTAACAAATGTTAGCCAGGGTGATGTTCAGTGGGACTTTAAGTACCCTTAACCTGCTGTAGAAGACAAAACAGGAACCAAAGGAAGAATGTTTGCCAATTGGGTTCTAGTGATACCGCTGATTGGAGTTAGCATCCCAATCGGTTGACTGCTGCTGTGAATCTAAGAAGCAGATAGGGCAGCATGGGATTGCAGATGGGCCCCACTAAAAACCACTGTGATGATCAGCTTAACATTGAAGATGGTGGCAGGAATGGGGTTCTTTCATGTTCTAGCACCACAATAAGTCAAGATACATTGAAACAAACCAGAAATATCAGCGACAAAAAGGTTATTACAGATAATAGGAGTGGCAGCTAGGTGGCGCAGTGGATAGAGCACCAGCCCTGGAGACAGGAGGACCTGAGTTCAAATCTGACCTCAGACACTTGACACTTACTAGCTGTGTGACCCTGGGCTAGTCACTTAACCCCATTGCCTAGCCAAAAAAATAAAATAAAATAATAGGAACCCAGGGTCAGTGTTCAAGATGGATTATGTAAGACAGTTATAGAAATTATTTAATACATTACTGCAGGCTATAAAAAATTAGCGTCTGCCAAATACCTAGCAAGACATGACTTGGTGACTGGAATTATACATCAGTAGCTCACTATCTAAGGTAGCTATGTGGTGCAATGGAGGGAGCTCTAGGCCTGGAGTCAAGAAGACCTGAGTTCAAATCTGTTCTCAGGCACCTACTAGCAGTGTGATTGTAGGCAAGTCACTTAACCCTGTTTTCTTCAGTTTCCTCATCTGTAAAATGAGTTGGAGAAGGAAATGGCAAACCACTCCAGTACCTTTGCCAAGAAAACCCCAAATGGGGTCACAAAGAATCAGACATGAGTGAAACGACTAAATAACAATAATAGCTCATTATCTATCATGAATTAGCAGCTGACAAATCTCCATACTACAAATATACACCTCAAAACATCTTTTAAAACCAAATCAATGACCAGGAATAGAATCAAACTATTATTCCAAAACTAACTGCTATCCCACCCTGTTCCCTGGGACCCCTTCCTCTGATAGGCTAGTTCCTCTAAGCACCTCCATTTTAAGAAAAACGCCCAGGCCAGCCATGTCTTTATTCCTTTCTGGGCTCCACTCCTGACTCTCTGGACTTTCTCTACCATGCCACTATCTTCCTCTGAGCCTCATCCCCTTTCAGATTCTTTTTATGTGCTATCTTCCTCATTGGAATGTAAGTTCCTTGAGGGCAGGCACTGTCTTTTTGCTTCTACTTGTACTGCTAGTGCTTAAGGCAGTGCCTGGAACAGAATAAGTGGTGAGAAAATGTTTGTTGGCTTGGTGACTACAATAACCCAGACATAGATAATGTCCCTTCTTCTGCAAGCCCTCTGCTACTAAGAGGTCTGGTGTTGGGGGGGAGAGGCAGAGAAAGGGAAACAGAAGGCTCAAAAAAAGATGAAAGCTGGCTTCTAAGTCCCTAAATATTTTGGCTCTGATTCATTTTCATTTTCCATTCTCCTTCCTACCCACCCCCAAGTTACAATGTTTGCGAGTATGTTGGATACTCTCATATTCTCTTCTATAGTAGCCCACTATCACAACATGATTCCATTATTAAGCAGATCTGGCTACACTTCAGGAAAATCACGTTTCCTGAAACTTGAAAATGACACATCGTGCTGATTCCATTCAGTTTGCCTGCAAAGTGAGTGTTAAACTAGTTCCCTTGCATCAGAGACATAGTTGAAATCTGTACTGTCTACTGGACCCATGGTCAACCCCAATGACTCTCTACTTCACTGAAGAATATTAGCAGCCAATCTGCAATAAAGTACAGTATGGGTAACATAGAATTGCCATTCTTTTTAATCTATCATCTGAAGATTAGGACATTCTTATGATCATAATGATCACCGTTGTTCATATGCAAAGTCTCTGAAGTGGAAGTTCCACTTTTCTGTTATGTTTCGGTTGGGATTGTTTGGGCTTTTTGTTTTTGTTTTCTAAAAAGGAGGAGGGGCAAAAAGGGGAAACAGGTAAGTAGATGCATATGATTTAAAAAAAAAGATTTCCACATTAATTGTTGGGGCCAAATTGTGTAAAAACCATTCTGATGACAGAGGAAGCAGACAAACTCTAAAATGCCCTATCTCTAGCAATATTTTGAAATGTTCCTGGCCATTTACTAAACAGTGTCTCAAGATGGAAGGTTTATTGCCACTAGAAAGACACTGCCAACAGAAACCACCCTCTCTTTGAAGACTGACAGTGAGCTGGGGTTATAGTGTAGCAAGGGGATAGGAAGAATTCATTGTTTGCCCCATGTGAAATAGGTGAGTAGCCCCAAAGACCTAGGCAGCATTGCTAAAGTTCTCCTACTATGTTCTGTGTAGCATTTCACCTCTGTCAGTACTCAAAGGAATATATGAATGAGAAAATGTGAAGGGTATGCAGATTTCCCAAGCCCATTGTTTAAAGCATGTACAAAGGTGACAATTGGATTCACTTACATTTTCCCTTTCACAGTATTTCTCTACCCTCTGAAGGGAATCCTACTCCACAGGGACATCAGATACAGAGCCTTGTTCTTGGTGTTGGCCTAGGCCAGAAGAGGTAGACTATGCTCAGCTTTTTGGGGCAAGAACTTCATAAGAAACTAGAATGTAAAGCTAAAAAAGAGCTGGGATTGCAAAGGAGGAGCCAGAGGATAGGTGGGTAGGGAAAGAGCTCGCTATGTCCACATAAGTGGATTGCGGTTTGAATCAAAATTCTTCCTGAGCCAGATTCTTAGATGCTTGTATCACTATTGCTTAGCAGAGTGCCGATCACATAGTAAGTCTTTAATAAATGCTTGTTGACTGAGTAACCTATTTAACACTGAGGGCTGGTCAGAAGCTGTTTTTTTTTTCTAAAACTGCATTTACATCCCACCTGATACAAACCCTACATGGAGGAAGAAAGGAAGAAAGAGGGAAAGAAGGAAAGAAGGAAGGAATGAACAAAGGAACGAAGGAAGGAAGACAGGGAAGGAGGGAGGGAAGAAGGAAAAAAGGAAGTAATGAAGGAATGAAGGAAGAGAGGGAGGAAAGGAGGAAAGAAGGAAGGAAAAAGGAAGGAACAAAGGAAGGAAGAAGGGAGGGAGGGAAGGATGAAGGGAGGGAGGGAGGGAAGGAAGGGAGGGAGGAAGGGAAGAAGGAAGGAAGGAAGGAAGGGAGGAAGGAAGGAAGGAAGGAAGGAAGGAAGGAAGGAAGGAAGGAAGGAAGGAAGGAAGGAAGAAAGGGAGGGAGGAAGGAAGGAAGGAAGGAAGGAAGGAAGGAAGGAAGGAAGGAAGGAAGGAAGGAAAGCCTACCTTTTTATGGTTTCCACATGATACCAAACTCAAATGTAATTTCCTTCAGGGAGCCTCTGAGAGTGCCCCAGTTGGGAACAATTTTCCCTCCAAGCTCATAGAGTACTTTGTTTTATATCTATCATTTCTTACTAGTTCATTCAAAGATCTCAGCTCTCCTACTTACAGTGTGACAATTGGCTTCTCTGATACTCATTTTCATCTCTAAAATGTGGGTTATTAAATTACATGATTTCTAAGATCCCTCCTTTCTCCAAATATATGATCCTTTGATCTATGAATAGGTCTTAGAGTTATTTGTAGTAGCGTCTTATCCCCCTATCAGGATAAAAGTGACCTCTATCTTATCTAAACATTATATATCCTCAGCACCTAGCAGCATGAACTGAATATATATTCTGCATACAGTGGGCACTTAATAATACCTAAGTGAATGATATCAAAACCAACCAGCTGATCCAAAAGGAAAATCAGTCTAAATGGTGCTCCAGTGTCAAAGCCGTGTAGGTAAACAAACCAACTGGTTGCTTGAATTTTTCACTTTTCAGCCAGTCTTACTGTTGCCTTATAAGCATAGTCCTTTCGTTGTTTTGAATTCAGGGCACTCCAGCCCCAGAAAAATAAAGTCTCATGAAAAAAACATAATTTTTCATCCAAAATGATTTAGAAACCCAAAAGCAAATGTCAATGACTGATGTCTATAAAGGGAGTTTCATTTCACAACTTTAGAATAATATTTCGAAGTTTTATTTCCCCAAAACATAATTGTACTTCCTTCCAAAGCTGCTCCAGTTCTTTTCTCAGGCAAACTTGCCTTTTTTCTGATGTTTGCAGAAATAAACCCTTCTAAGAAATAGGCAAACAAAAAGATGCATTTCTTTAAAAACTCTACACACAAAAAAAAAATCTTTATCTGAAATTAAGGACCTAGCAATGGCTTGGACTTCTCAAATTTGGGATTTATCAGAGATCAGAGAACACTGAACTCTTCCTCTAGGCACATTGTGTGTCCACTAGATTCTCACATCAGATAAAAAGTGAAAACTTTTAAATTCTGGACAGCTTTAGACATAGTTAGACCAGGACTGGTCCTTTTTTTCCGTTTGTTTGTTTCAGACAGACAGGATTTAAAGGAAACCCTCAAAGAAAACCTCACCAAAAAAAAATTCTCCACTGAACTCTAAAACAATCCCACAGGACTCATCCCTTTGGGAAAAGACTCCTGTTAAAATGCAAATTGTAACACAGGAGTGGTAACACATTAAACTATTACCAGTCACTAACATCTTGGGGTGAATTACATAGCTTCAAAGGCAAATGGAACATACCATCATAGACTGAGTGCTAGAAAAGACCTTAGAGGTGATATAGACCTGCCTTCTCATTTAGAAAGGGGCGGGGGGGTGGGGGGGCCTGAGGTCCAGAAAATGTCTTGCTCAAAGTCACATACGTATTAAGCAGCCATGCCAGGATTTTCAAGTCTTTTGATGCTATCTTTCCATTACATTACGTGAACTATGGTGCTGCAGTTGAATACTAAGGTGTATGTTGACTTAATTAGAAGGATCTCATCAAGTGCTTCTTAGAATTTCTCTTCCTTGATTCTCTGTAACAGATGTTGGTGCATATGCTACAATAATCTCCACAGTAGTCTGTTTACTCATGCACATCATTAATGCTACCAGGAGAGATGACAAATAGCCCAATCAAATAATGTTTCTTGCTGCCTTTATGGGAAGACTTCTTAGCCATTTTTGTGGTTTGGATCCCTTTGGCAGTCTGAACCCCTTCTCAAAGTAATATTTTCACACGTAAAATATAATACATAGTACTATAAAGTATACCAATTATAATGAAATTTGTTGTTCAGTCATTTCGGTGGTATTCTCTCCGTGGTTTTTGTTTTTTGTTTTTTGTTTTTTACTTTTTTTTTATTTTACTCTCTAAACTCCATTTGGGATTTTCTTGGCATAGAAATACTTTGCCATTTCCTTCTCCAACTCATTTTACAGATGAGGAACTGAAGCAAGCAGGGTTAGATGACTTACCCAGGGTCACACAGTTAATCAGTGTCTGAGGTCAGATTTGAACTCACGAAGATGAGGCTTGCCGACTCCAGGCCCAGCACTCTATCCACTGTGCCACCTAGCTGCCCTATATCGAAATATATATATATATATTTTTTTACTTTTAAGTCCATGGCTCCCAGGTTAAGAATTTCCACTCTAGGAGCACAATAACACCAAGTCTGCCAATTCTTTTATTTGCTTCTCTGAGATCCTGTGAGCCACCCCTCCATTTGGCTGCAACTGCTTTACATCCTCTGCTTTCCTTTATACTGAGAATACCAAAATGGACATGTTCTTCCAGCGGCATATCAGTTTGTGAATCCCTGGACTCCCGGCTCACACATATAGAATACCAACAGCTAAACCAATGTTTGTAGAAAGAAAAGCAGCTGCAGAGCTCTTAGCAATCCCTGCCAACAGAAAGAGACAGACTAAGCCTAAGAGCCGTTTTGGATTTTTATCCATTTCACCGGTCACCATGGCCAAAAAAAGGAAAGAAAAAAAATCTACCACCCGTTGGCCAACCTCGTGTTGATGGATCTTTGTCCTTCACTGGGCTGGTCCTGACAGCAGGCCCAGCCTATTGCTGGGCCCGTAATCAAAGCCTTAATCAGCTTTGTAGGATCTGCCAGTGCTTGAACTCAGCTGGCAAAGCCTTTGGGTACTCGCTGTCACTTCTATGCCAAAATGAAGCACTGAAGGAGTACTTTTGTAGAGACTGCCCATTCCTAAGTTGCAAATAATATGTGTTATATTACACAACAAAAGTATGCTTTTAGAACATTAAATTCTATTTGTTAGTAACTCAAATCCATTTTATTTAAGCCAGAAGAACCTTGGAGGTCATCTAGTTCAATGCCCTAATTCTGCATATGAGGAAACTGAGGCCCCAAGAATTGGTAACACTTGTTCAAGGTCGTGTAAGTCATAGAGGAGAGAGGCAGGATTCAAACCCAGCTCTTCCTATTACAAATCAAGTATTCTTTTCTCTGTATCTGAACACCATGGTGCTGCCCTCAATGCATTTGATTAACTAACTAATCATAAACAGGACTCTGAAGGAATGAGAGGCAGGATTGGAAAGTATGGATGTTGAGGAAGGTAAAATTCATGGAGAGCATTAGTTAAAAAAGGATTCCACGTGAGCAATAAACTCCTGAGAGGAGTACTGCTTTCAAAAGAGAAAAATGGGATATAGAAAGAGGGAACAGGGGTTCTGAAGAGAAACCATACCTTTGCTTAGGGTTAGTCCCAAGAACCATTGTCCTTGTTACCCTATCTAGGCCAAAATGACTTTGCTTTATTAAATTACAATTCCTCTACCCAAAAAATTATCAATGCAATTGTCATTTTTTTCATTAACTTCCATGTTTTGTCAAAGAAGAATGACTCTAGCACCACTGCCCAGAAAAGTAGAGTCTCCAGAACAGGATTATATTGCAATCTCCTTCCCTGAAATTCAAGAGTTTAAAAAAAATAAAGGCAAATTCAAAATAAAGGGCTTTTGAATTATCCAGGATCTTATTTTAACACTAGGAAAGCATTTAACGAACTACTTCCTTCAAGGATTTAATGCTGGCCTGTGAAACCAGAAGCTTCAGAAATGCTGACCAACTTCAAACAAAGACCCTGCAGAATTATTTCTACCTATTTCTCCTTACAGATTTACTTCCCAAAAGTCGCCAAGTTGTTAGAAAGATGAAATTTCCACTTCAAATTACATATTAAGCATACTTTGTATTAACTGTGCATTTTGAATGGAAAAACTTTCTCCAAACGGAAAAATGGATCACACTTGCTTCAAATTAAAGGTTATTTTGAATTAACCAACATTGAAAGAATGAGATTTTACCAGAGTAGCCAACTCATTTAACTTTTTAGTATCACAAGTTATGTCTAAACGATGCCAAAACATCCAGTCAATTCACTTTAAAAACCCAGTCACTCATTTAGATGTTTGACCTACATAGTGATGTACAACTTACTTTGTAATTGAATTGATTGAATCAATCAGATACTTGGGGATTATGAGGACATAATCAGAATGTTGATTGTGCCTTGGACTTTAAATCAGAAAGACCTGGGTCCAAGTTCACACCTCAAAACCTTTCTAACTGGGATAACCTGCACAAATTCCTTAATCTCTCTGGATCTGTTTCCCCATTTCCAAAACAGGAGTAACAAGAATTATTATATCACGAGGTTGTTGTGAGGTTCAAAGGAGATAATTTTTTTTAATTTTTAATTCACATTTAAGTAATTAATTAACTTAATTACTTAATTACATAATGTTTTTTAAATTTTTAATTCACACTTAAGTAAATGTGAATTAGTGGGGTTTTTTTTTCATTATTGCTATTGTTATTTTCCATGATTTTTTTTTAAAGCTAGACCTATTACTCATTACAATAAAGAACTCTCAGTGAGCAAACTGCCTCAACCAGTTCAGGTTAGCTACTATTCTACAACTTATCTACGTCATTAGAAAGTTAAGAGCAGTGCTCAGTGTCCGATAGACAATATGTCAGAGCTAGTCTTCCTTACTCCCCAAGACTAGTTCTTTACTAGTCACATCACATCACCTTCCATATTTTCTATGAGACAAAGATGATAATTCTGGTCACAGGCTTATCTTATGAGGCAGGACAAGGGAGCGAGAAGTAGCAGCTGAAAGGAGGGATTAATGTAACAATTCTGTCAACCAGCAATTGCTTCCCAAAGTTTTTATAACCACTCTTCAGAAAAGAGGCATTTGAGAACTGAAAATATATAAAATAAAGAATGATAAAAAGCCAGTCAGCACCTCTTAGATCAGTTTTTCAGGAATAACAAAGTATTGGATTCCAGCTCTACTAACACAATCTCATTACAACCTTTCAAAAAGTGAAAAAGATCAGTTAGATAATCATATCCATATGTTATCAAATAACCAGCTCAACTGATTTTTCTTCCCAACACTATGATGGGTGTGATATAGACACACCCTTAAATTTTTGGTTGTAAGAATGATGCAGATGGAGAAAAAAAAATCCTCAAAATGTATAATTACATGATTTTTTTTCAGTTCTTGAAAAAAATTATCTTTTCCTACCCTGGGTGTCTGGAGAATGCAATGCTATGACTTTCATCAGGTACCAGAGAAGGGAAGAGTCTCAGTTAATAGAAAAATCACTCAAACCCCAAATCATACCTTATAGAAGAAGGACACCCTAGAAAAAGTTTTATTCAATTGGCTCCTACGTGGTGCTTGACACCTCAGCCCTTTTCAAAGGTCTGACCAACTCCATGTGCTTCAAGAAGTAGCTTGCCAACCCTAACAAAACTGAAAAAGATCACAGAAGTTTTTTAAATATTTGGCTAAACCAGTTTATTTAACAGTCTCTTTATATAGGATGTTTTTATTTTTGATCCTATATCCCAGAAATTTGATTTTCTTGGAAAAGAAAATGGAAATGTGGGTGGGCTCAATCTCCCTGTTTCTTTCTCTGGCCCATTTCGGGGTGTGTGCTTGTGTGTGAGTGTGTGTGTGTGTGTGTGTGTGTGTGTGTGTGTAGGTATGGATGCATTGAGTGTGCATGCATTTTTTCCAGTTTTTCCCTCTATTATTTATTTTGTTCTCTGTCCTCCTTCCTCTCTTTCATTCTTTCTCCATCCCTTTTCCTTTCATGACACATTCCTTTCTATGCATCTGTTACTCTAACCAATCTTCTCAATTTCTCTCCATCTCGCTGAAGCTCTCTCCATTCCCCATGTATTTTCAATACAGGTCTTATTCATTGATCATCAAACTAGTCATTGAAACACTGTACAACCCCTATCCAAGTCAAACATCTGCGTGACCAAAAATCCAGGCTATAAAGCCATCTGTCTGGCTTTTCATCCATCAAATCAAGTGTTCTACAACCCATTTGATTGCTCTGGTGAGCCACCTTTATGCTAACAAAAAACAAACAAACCACAAACCCACCCTACTTTTGGCAATTTACTTGAGTCATTTGGGACATGGCTTCATTTTCTTTCCATTCCATTCTGTTTCTCAATCTCCTTCTCCTTCTCCCCTTCCTCTACCTGGCCAAAGGAAAGTCTGTAAAGTTAAGGAGTCCCCTGGGCTTCTCATTTTCTGGATACATCAATCTGGAAAAATAACCTAAGAAGCTAAGAAATGAACCACAAGCCTACATCACTGAGTGATCCCTGACTAACTCCTCTGACTTCTCCTTCCCATGTGAGGCAAAAATGAGGCCCTGCAGGTCTCTTAGGAGAAGCTGGAGACTAGTTAAGCAGATTAGCAGAATCAGACAGATGGCCCTGGATTAACTCTGACTGCTGAGTCAGTCATTCCAAACACCTCCACTCAGTCTTACTCTTCTACTTGCTGGATAGCCCTCTTACCACTTTCTTCCTCCGTCCATTCACGCTATCCAACTTCAGCTGGTCCTTCACTGCTATTCAGAAATTCTTTCTATTGACTTTTGTTGACTTCTTATGACATTTCCCCAAGTAAACATTCTAAACTTCTTTCCTCAGCCTCTAGATTTACACACACACACACACACACACACACATCTCAAAGGATGAGGTCTCAGAATTTCTCTCTATCTTCACCCATCCCCCTCCTCCTTTTCTGTATCAAAGGATGAAGCATCTTTCCTCCTTTCCCTGACTAACTCATCCACTTCCCTCCACGATTCCACCTCTTCTCACCTCCTTCAGACTCTAACTCAATCTTGTAGCCTCAGTTTCTTAATCCTTGTTAGCTCATATGCCTCTGCTTATAAACACGGGATCATAAACTGAAAACTGGAAGGGACCATTCAGAGACCATCTAATTTAATGCCCATATTAAACAGATGAAAAACTGAGTCCTGGAGAAGTAAAGTGACTTGACCAATATTACATAGGAAGTAAGCTTCAGAGGTAGAATTTGAACCTGAGACTTCCAACTCCAGAACTAACGTTCTTTTCTCTATACCACCTATCTAGGTTTCCCCATCATCCCCCCTCAAAAGAAAAATCCTTGACTCTTCCTCAAGATTTTGTCTTTGTCTCTCTTCCTTATACTCTCTAAAATCACACCCTTAGTGAATTTAATATTAATAGGGAAAATTCACAGGAAACAAAAATGATTACATTTAGCCTATTATCATTATATTTTACATAATTATAAAACAAAAGATTTAATTCAAATTTTATTAAAATGGTTTAGTTCATATTTTCATTAGCTGATAAATATACGTATGTGTGTATGTGTGTGTGTGTGTGTGTGTGTGTGTGTGTGTGTGTGTGTGTGTGTGCATAGAACCACAGCTGAGCCCAGGAACTAGGATCCTGTGTCCTCTCGCTCTCCACTAAGTGGCTCCTCTACTCTGAAGCTCACACAGGCAGTGACAGGTACAGTCCTGGGAAGGTCCCGCTTCCAAAAAGAAGGGCTAGGCTCTTTTATCTCATTACTCTTTGTCTTTTTACATGCCCCCCACAAGAGCCCTGGGGCCATGCTTACGATTTACTTTATGTTTCAATATCAAAATATACATGAAAATGTTTAAACATAATTATAAATAAAATAATGGAAAAATAAATTATTTTCCATTAAAAGCTGTGTTGCGGTGTTTATTTTTTTCAGGATAGAGACTTTTTTAAAAGATTATAAACCACAAGGAAAGATCTTCTCAAATCTGAGTACACAGGGCCTCATAAGGTCCTATTCATGACTTCTCACATCGGCACCATATTTTTTCCAGTCCCATTCTCACTACCCTGGTCCAAGTCCTCATTAATTCTAGCAATTTCCTCCTGACAGTAATCCCTGCTTCTAACCTTTTCTGCCTATAATCCATTCTGCTACATATTGCCCTCAGTATTAATTTCCTAAATCACAATGCTTATCATGTCACTGTCCCTCAAAAGATAGATAGATGATAGATAGATATAGATAGATGGATAGATAGATGGATAGATAGATAGATAGATAAATGGATAGATGGATAGATAGATAGATAGATAGATAGATAGATAGATAGATAGATAGAT
>NW_020954576.1:30680086-30839222 GCF_900497805.2 Vombatus ursinus
GATAGATAGATAGATAGATAGATAGATAGATAGATAGATAGATAGATCAGTCAACCTTCACTGACTCTGCAATACCTATAGGGTCAAGCTCTCTAACCTTTAGGGATTTCCACACTCTAGAACCAACTGACCTTTTCAGCCATCTTTCAAATCAACCAGTTGGACTGGATTATCACTAACATCCCTATAAGATTTAACATTCTATCACTCTGTGAATTCAAATCAGATTTTTATACATGCATTTCTGGAGCTCCAACCATGCCCAAGGCATTGTATTCCTATTTCCTTATTACCCTCTGCTTCCACTCTCCCAGCCTTCAAATCACAAAATTGTGCTGTTCAAAGTTATTGATGGATTAATCATTGACTTAGCTCAAACCCAAGGCTACAAAATTGGTGTCCTGAGAAATCAATGAAGCTGACTGACATTTATTCCAGTGGATTCGTGATGAGACATCAGTCAATAGAGAGTCTGTAGAATATGGGCATATACTATTAGACATAATCAATGTGTCAATTTGTTTCACATGATTTTACTTCTTAGTTATAGGCATCTGTATGTTGAGAGTTGTGGAAACTAGGAAACAAGAACAATGAAAACAAAAAATACCAATAATACATTTACATAAGTTATTTTGTGAAACCTGGAATTCAGTCCCTCCTCATTCACCTCTTAGATTCTCTACCACCTTCAAAATTCAGTTCAAATGTCACCTTTCCTGATGTTCCCAGATGCTAAAATCTCTCCCCTGAAATACTTCAGATTGATTTTACTTATATGCATGCATACCATACCATCCAATAAAATGCAAGCTTCTTGACGCCAGAGACTTTTTTTAATGTTTCTCCTCACATATTGAGCATCTAGCACATAATTGCTAGTATTTATATAACGCTTTGAGATTTGCAAAGTGTTTTACAAATAATATCTTTTTATCCTTACAACAACTCTAGGAGGTAGCTTCTATTGTTATCCCCATTTTACAGAGAAGGAAACTGAGGCAAACATAGGTGAAATGATTTGCTCAAGGATATACAGCAGAATTTAAACTGTGGTCTTCCAAATTTCAAGTCCAGTGCCCTATCCGCTATACTACCCAGCTGCCTCTAATAGGCACTTAATAAATAAAGATTTATTGATTGTTAAAATTTTTTTAAAGAAAATAATGAGGTACTGCAAGAGCTAAGAAAGATAATACTAAGTCTTCTCTTCACTTAGACTAGCCCAGAAGAATGGCTAAAATCACAAAATTCTTCTTGCCTTTCTTAGCTTCAGGGCTGTCCTCCCAGGCTCTCCACTGTAGTTCCATGGTCTCATGAAGCATGTTTGCCTGAGCACTGGCCAAATTCAGTGTGTGTCAATTGATTGTCCCTTCCAACTTCCAGCCTCAGGCAAGTTTGTCAGTTTTTCTGCTGTTCAGCTCACCTAAGACGGAAATGTGCCAAGGAATCAGTATACACTGAAGCCTCACCATAGCAAGGAAATCGATGTACCATGGATCTGTCTGGGATTCCTTCCAGGAGGATTTAATTGCCAGATGTATTTGAAGGATATCCTTACAACATGAATACCCTCAAGACAGGTGTTATAAAAAATAAATAAAAGATTGCTACATGTAAGCAGAGAAATAGTCAAGTAGTCAACAGATCAAGCCAAGGATTTCCAAGAAAGGAGTACAAAATCACAAAATATTAATGATAAAAGAGAATTTTACAATCAGGTAGTCTTATCGCCTCAGTTTATTCAATTCAATTCAATTGTTGTTTTTGTTGTTGTTCAGTTGTTTCCAACTCTTCGTGACCCCTTTTTGGTTTTCTTGGCAAAGATACTAGAATGGTTTTCCATTTCCTTCTCCAGCTCATTTTACAGATGAGGAAACTGAGATAAACAGGGTTAAGTGAGTTGCCCAGAGTCATGAAGCTATTAAGTGTCTGAGACCAAGTTTGAACTTAGGAAGAGGAGTCTCCTGGACTCCAGACCTGCCACTCTATCAGCCACCTAGTCACCCCAATTCAATTGAGCATTTATTTAACAACTACTATGTTCTAGGAACTAGGTAATACCTAACTAGGCATTAAGGTTACATAGACAAAAGCCAAGTAGTCCCTGCCTTCACAGAGCTCATATTCCACTTGGGGGAAATACATATGAAGTAATTTTCAGGGAGATTCACAACTGGTAACCTGAGCTAAAAATTCTACTGAATAGGAGGTGACAAAGGAGCACATTCCAGGCATGGGAGCCAACCTATGCAAAGGTATGAAGTGGAGAGATAAAATGTTATATAAGGGAAATAGTGAGTAGGCCAGTTGAGTTGATGTGATAAGGGAAGTAGGAATAATAATCATTCAAGTATTTACTGCCAAGTCCAGTGATCTTTCCATTACACCAACTGGTAATAGGACTAAGTTTGTGTATTCTGAAAAATGCATTTTATCTAAGGTGGTAAGTCAATTTTCAATTCTCCAAGATGAAGAAGCTAGCTGAGCACAGATCAGTGAAATTCACAGACTGTTGCCAAAAACCAATCTTAATAAAGTTTGGCTTTTCTCCCACAAAGGCCTTTGTTTGGTAGCCTTTGTTGTGTAACAACCCAGAGGTATCCAAGCAGAGCAGTCTTTCACTTCCACATTTCCTGGTCTTACAGAGATGATGTCTAGATTCCCTTCCCCACCACAGAGACCCCTTCCTCCACAATGAAGCATTCTTGATTACCCACGTTTTCATCTGCTCCGAATCCCTAGGCCACAAACCCAAGGAAAAGCTTCAAAACCTCTACATGTGTTCATTCAGACCTAAGTCACTTAACTCCCTTTTATCCATGGTTGTGGGAGCTAGTAATAGACTAGATGAATGAAATCCACAAATAATCCTCTAACCTTATATTGGTCAATACCTCGAACATCCTTCCCCAAACGAAACCCTTTACCAGTGACCCAAGTGGCTGATTAGAGATTCATTTCCTCTATTTCCCCTTGTCTACTCCTAGACAGCCCCTTTTGCAACCTTCCTACATCTATAGCCTCATTTTCATAAAAGATAATTACTAAACCTTGAACAAAAAGATATATGTGTTGGGGAAGGGGGAGGAACTCAAAGAGCCTCACTAATTAATAATATAGATAAGTCTTTCTTGAGTAACGCAAAGATGAAAATACATACAATGTAAACCTAGGGGCAACACAGACAAGAAGATGGATACACGCATACATGCATATCTTCTATCCTGAAATAACCCATCATTGGCCACAGAACCTAACAGAGCCTTGCTATATTCTGATTCAGATCAATGTGTTGAAGACCACTGCTATACCTGCCTTGCCTCTGTCCAGAGAAGGTCCAGGAATATTATGTATGGGACTATTCATAAAACCCTGAAGTTAGCTGAGCTCTACTCAGCCCCTTTTACTGTAAGTAATTCAGGGTGGGGGAGGACTTCTAGGCTTCCATTATCAAAGCATAAGGGACCCAGACGAGTGTTTCTTGTCAGAGCACCAAGTTGCCTCCCTTTGGGGGGGGGGCAATGTCAAGCCCCATATCCTTCACTCCAAATGAAAAGGAAATCTAATTACTTCACTTTATGTGGTAACTCCTTCCTCCTGCCCCAGGGCCACTTGCACATACTCCACTGGATTCCAACACCATGGAATACCTTTTTGGGAAAAAAAAAAAACAACTTGTGGCTAGTGAGTATGCTGTTGCAAAGTTGAGGAAAGAAATGTTTCCATTGTGAGCTATTTTCGGGAATTTAAACTTGTTCTTGGTATGAAACCATGGAGAGAACAGGCTTTGTTTGTCCCACCCCTTCATACCATCTTGCTCAACACACTGGCACCAGGGGTAGCTTCAGAGTAAGGACTCTTATCCAACAGTCATGTCTATTATGGCACTTAAAGGGATAGACAGTGCCCCACCCCAAAAAAAAGAAAAAGGTAGAGAGAGTTAAATCCATTTTCTCTGCAGCATCTTAACTGCATGCATTGGGAGCTGCTTAATGTGATTTTCAAGTTGCCACATAGCTTGATGTTATCAAATGATTAAAAATATTTCAGTTCAGCTGCTTTAATTTGGAAGGCATATTTAGCTATGCTTAGGAGAGATGATAATAGATTTAAGGCTTGACTGAATCATAAATGGCTTAAAACTGACTGTTTAAAAAATTCCAGGTTTTATTAATAGTATTAATAGTATTACTACCAGTAGTAGTAGTAGTAGAAGTAGTAGTAGTTGTTGTTCTTGTTCTTGTTCTTGCTGTTGTTTTATTCTTCTAATCTTTTTCATTAAGGCTTAGACAGAAAAGGTCCTGGGACAAATCACTGTCCAACTATTACTCCTCTATATTCAATAGCCTACTAACTATTGCACAGATGGATATAGCGATTACTTCTTGTAATTTAATAAAACTGTTAGGATGAAAGCTCATTTTCTGTAGATAAGGTCTACTATAGGCTCACTGAAAGCATCCTCAGTACAATATATATGTGTGTGTGTGTGTGTGTGTGTGTGTGTGTACATACCACATCATTCATTGATTTTTAACCCCTGTTCAAGATGGCACAAGAGTAACCAAATTTGTCTAAATTGTCATTGATATATAGATATGGACATAGATATGGGTACAAATGTCATAGATGTAGAGACAATGCAGATATGAATATAGATCAGAGGGGGGAGGGAGAGAGACAGAGACAGAGACAGAGAACATAGAGAGAGAGACAGAGAGAGATTATGGTAGAGATAGGGATATAGACCTAGAGAGATAGAGATGACAGAGACAGGATATAAGTAGATATAAATGATATAGATATAGATGATAGAAATAGAGAAATGATAGTGATAAAGGAGATAAAGATAGAGATGGTAGAGATAGAAGCAAAGGTAGAAGTAGAGATAGAGATAAAGCTAAAAATAGGGATTAAAATGATAGAGATGATATAGAGATGTTATAGGAATGGATGATATAGAGGTAACAATGATATACATATAGATATATATGATGTAACTATAGATCAAAACATACAAGATAGATAGATAAATAGATATAACAGAAGGAAGATAAAATGAGAAAGTTTTATTAGATGACCTCTAATGGCCCTTCTAGTTCTAGAATTCTGATCTTAAATATTATCTGAAAGTTTCATGCATCATGACAGCAATGTAGTACCCCTCAATCAATAAAGTGTAAGCTCTTATAGGTTCTACCAAGCTGGCAGGGTTTTGCATACAGGCAGGCAATAAACTGTGTCTGTTATTTGAGAGTCAGCTCAGCTAAGTTAAGAGAGACTCATCACCACAATATTAGCTTCCAGGTGATTTTTTTTCAGCCAACATAGCTCAAAACCATCTTGGTACGGTGGATTAGTTATGGACTTGAAGTCAAGGAGAAAGACCTGTGTTTATATACTGCCTCCAACATTTACTAACTAGATGTGTTACACTAATAATTCACTAAATCTCTCTGGGCTTTCTTTTTCCTCATCTTTGAAATAAGGAGGTTGTACTCAATGACACCCAAGCTCTTCCAGCTTTAAAATCTGTTATCTTATGATCTTAGAAGTCAGAGTCACATCACTATTGCTCTTCCATAAAGGGGGAGGGAAAGGAATAAGTATTAATGTAGCACCTACTGTGTGCCAGGCACTGAGCTAAGCACTTACAAATAGTTCCTTTGACTCTCAACATAACCCTACAAGATAATGCTATTATCACCCTCATTTTACAGATGAGGAAACTGGGGCAAATAGAGACTAAAAGCCTTGCTCACACAGCCAGTGAGTATCTGATGCCAAATTTGAATTCGTGTCTTCCTGACTCCAAGCCCAACACTCTCTCCATTGTACTTTCAAAGCATCACAAAAGCATTTTCCATCTCCCAAAAGCCCTAGTACAAGATTTTGAACACAGTAGGTATTCAAAATCCTTTAAACATTTAATGGATATAAAGAGGACAAACACTAAAGGACACTCAAATGTTAGACATTGGAATAACCAAATAATCAAGAAGCACTTATTAAATATTTCCTATGTTCCAGCACTGTGCTAAGTACTGAGGATAACAAGGCAAAAGTAAAACAGGCCCTGTCCTCAAAGAGCTTACATTCTAATTGGGAAAGAACATGGATACATAAAAGTATATACATAACATATATAAAATGAATATGAGGTAGTTTTGAAAGAGGTGCACTAGTACTGAGGGCAATAAGCTACATGTAGAAGATAGTGTTGAAGTTGAGTCTAAAGAAACCAGGGCCAAGAAGTGAAGGTGAGGAAGGAGTATATTCCAAGCATGGGGAAGAGTTGGTTGGTACAAAGGCATTGACAAAGAAAATGGAGTGTCCTGTGTGTCTGGGACAAGACCTACCAAATGTCTTTGCAGAACCTGTGGCATCTTCAGAGCAGAATTTACTCCCCAAACTAGGGTTTCCCTGGTCACTAAATAATCTAGACCTTTCAGACCCAAATGAGCAATTGCTTTGAATTATCTGGCTTGTTATTGCCCTTCTCTCCTTTGCTTCAGCCTGAGTTCTTTTCCATTGATCCAACTAGCTGTATTCAGAATCAGTTCTGCCTGGGTCTCTCTGATTTGCCAGGGGCTATTTGTTAGACTGAGACTTCCTGCCTACATTTTAAAGCTTGTCCATCAGTACTTCAGGTCTGGCCCATGTGAAACATGTATCTGAACAATGTCTGCAATCAAGTTCTATGCAGTCTATGTTGGAAACAAAGGGGCTGAATAAAATTTAAGCATGATAAGTGAAGTGGCTCAAACATCTTATATCCCAGTATGACAGAGCTGGTGTGGTTCTCTCTCTCTCTCTCTCCCTCTCTGTCTCCCTCTCCTTCTCTCTCTCTCTCTCTCTCCCTCCTTCCTTCCCTCCCTATTTTTTTCTGTATCCCTCTTAGTTTCCACACCTATAAAATAAGGTGGTTGGACTATATGACCTCCTATGTTCTATCCATCTCAAAACCCAATGATCTTATGATTCATCAAGTACCAACAATGGGTTAGGCACTTTGGGATGTACATAAATGCACACATATATATGTACATATATACACACATATATGTATGTAAATGTACACACAAACACACACACACACACATACACACACACGGTGTAAGATATTGTCTATGGCCAGTTTTTGCCATACTGCTTTCCAGTTTTCCCAACAATTTTTACCAAATAATGAATTCTTTTCACAAAATCTTAAGTCTTTACATTTGTCAAATACAGGGTTACTACGTTTATTTGCTCCTATAAATTGTATATCTAGTCTATTCCATTGATCTACCTTTCTATTTCTTGGTGAGTACCAGATAGTTTTGAAACTTACTGCCTTATAATATAGTTTAAGATCTGGTATTGCTAAACCTCCCTCCTTTACTTTTTTTTTCATTATTTCCTTTAATATTCTTGATTTTTTGTTCTTTCAAATGAATTTTGTTATTATTTTTTCTAATTCAGTAAATTAATTTGTTGGTCATTTACTTGGGATGGTATTGAATATATAAATTTGTTTAGGTAAAATTGTCATTTTTATTATATTGGTTCTGCCTACCCATGAAAAATTAACATTTCTCCAATTATTTCAATCTGATTTTATTTGTATAAATATTTTTTATAATTTGTTTATATGGTCCTTGGATTTGTTTTGACAGGTATACTCCCAGATATTTTATACTGTCTAGAATGATTTTTAAATTGGATGTCTTTTCTTATCTCTTCTTACAGAGCTTTGTTTGTGATATGTAACAAAACTGATGATTTATGTGGATTTATCCTGCTACTTTGCTAAAATTATTAATTGTTTCAACTAACTTTTTAATTGAGTCCTTGGGACTTTCCAACTATATCATCATATCATCTGCAAAAAGAGAAGATTTTATTACCTCATTCCCTATTCTGATTCCATTTCTTTTTCTTCTCTTATTGCTATTGCTAGGATTTCCAAATCCAATAACTGATAATATTGGTGACAGTGGGCATCCTTGTTTCATACCTGATTTTACTGGGAAGGCTTCTCATTTATCCCCATTACAAATAATGCTTCCTGATGGTTCTAGATAAATGATTTTTTATCAATTTAAGGAAAAATACATTTATACCAAAACTTTCAAGTATTTTTAATAGAAATGAGCCTTGAACTTTATCAAAAGCTTTTTTCTGTACCATTGATATAATCATATGACATAATTTTAACATCTTCCAAAAAGGATCAGAGAAATTATTTTATGATACTGAAAACTCTTCCTAAATTCATAGTATGCTGAAAATTTTCCTGGTCTATACTGTGATATTTAATTGTAAACACTGACTTCAAGAGACATTGGAGGATCTAGTTCAACCTCTTCATTTCATAGATGAGGAAACTGAGACCAAGAGCTGTTGAGTAGGCTAAGAACAAAAAAAAAAAATAAGTGGCAGAGCTGGGATTTGAACCAAGATCCTTTGACTCCAAATGCAGAATTCTTTTCACAAGACTATATACTGCTAAATTAAGGAAATGTGCAATTTTTCCCGTTGTTTCTTATTTTGTTAAGTCCTACTCCAATGCTCATCTTGACCCAAAGATTGCTCTGCAGTCTCAAAGTCTATGCCAACAATTAACAAAATCTAAAATGGCAGAACCATGACTGGCAATACGGATGTATAGAGCACAAATATGCCCTCAAATTAACTGTGTAATACAGAAAGTCAAAACAATACAAGAAGTAATTAAAATAAAAATTCAATTGATCACATGTCTAGAGCATCAACACTCCTTTGCAGAAATGTGATACCCACTGTGTTTGGCATGGTACCTGGCAGAGGATAAGTACTTATTTAAAACTAATGGATTGATGGAAAGGTACTTGAACCAGAACCATTTTATATCTGCACTCTATTGAATAAGATGATAAGAATGAGATTACTACTACTACAACTACTACTACTGCTACTGTTACCACTACTACTACTACTACTGATGATGATGATGATGATGATGATAATCAAAATTACAGAAAGGTCATACTTAAGAATCCTAGACTTGGTGATTAATGTAGATTATGTAAGGAACAAATGGATAGTGAACATCTTATTGAAGATTTTTAAAAATTACCACTTACAGAATGCTTAGAAAGACACAAGTTGAGGGCTATAATTGGACAACAGGACCTCTGTATCTTTGATGCATTAATATGTGTGAAATCTCCATACCACAAATACAGACCTCAAAATATCACAGAAAACTCAACCAATAAATTGTTTTGGAACCAAAAAAAAATCAATTGATCAGGATGGTAATTAGCTACCGCAGTGGCTTCTAGCTGTGGAAGAAGTACATATATTGCAGTTTTTGAACCTCCTAAATTTTTATACCCTATGAAAAAGTTCTGCTTTTTTATAGTTCTCCAGATAGGTCTTTCCTAAATTGGACAGACTACCAAAAAGTTCTGTGTCAGTCATTCAAGGACAAGTCTAATTCAGTTACAAGATGCTTATCAACAGAAAGTTGGCTTCTGAGTGATTTTTTTTTTTGGCTATAATGACACATGAAGATTGGTTTTTTCTTAATTAATTTATTTTGATTTATCAACAATCACTCCCATAAGGTTTTGAGTTTTAAATTTTTCTCCCCCTCCCTTTTCACCTCCCTCCCCAAGATGGTGTGCAATCTGATATAGGCTATACATAAACATTCATATTAAACATATTTTCACATTAGTGATATGAAGATTGTTTATTAAAGTATAGAAGGGAAAAAAAGAAAAAAGTGTAGAAGGATTGAGATTTGTGTCAGTAGAGAGATATCCATGGGTATCTCCTCAAATCTAGCTTCTCAGTTGAAGACACTACTCCATGTAACTGGTTTAGAAATAAGAATGGCCCATGAGATGGAATCTAGAGATTACCTAGTTTATATCTAGAGATCTCTCAGTTTACAAATGAGATGCAGAGAAGTTAAGGGACATCCTGGGGAATACATAAATAGCTAGTAAAAAAAAAAAGGTCTAAAAGCTAGGTCTTAATGTGTGTGTGTGTGTGTGTGTGTGTGTGTGCATGTGTGTGTATTTTCTTTTACTCTATATTTGCTGGGTGATGATAATGAATTCAAAAGAAAAGTTGGATTATAGACAGAAGGGAACTCATTGCTTCCAGACACCACATATTGTATGGATCTCAGACTTTAGGGCAACAGAGGCAATGAAGCACATTAACTATCCACAGAGCCAAATTATAATAGCTCATATTTATATGTCATTTTAAAGTTTACAAAGTATTTGATGGTCTATCATGTGCAAAAGGAAGGAAGAGAGGAAAGAAGGAATGTGAAGGAAGGAGAAGAAAGGAGGGAGGGAGAAAGGGAAGCAGGAAAGAAGAAAGGAAGTAAATGAGGAAGAAAGAGAAGAAGGAAGGAAGGTAGGAGAGGAAAGAGGGAAAGGAAGAGGGAAGAGGGATGGAAAGAAAGAAATAAACATCTTCCATGTGTCAGACACTATACTAAGTGCTTTAAAAATATTATCTCATTTGATCCTCACAACCCTGGAAGGTAGTTGCTATTATTATCCCCAGTTTACAATTGAAGAAGCTGAAGCAAACAGAGGTAAAGTGACTTGCCCAAGATCACACAGCTAGTAAATATCTGAGGCCAAATTTGAACTCAGGTCTTCCTGAATCCAGGCCCAGTGCTCTATCTACTGTGCCAACTGGAGTAGTTCTATTTTTGCCCCTAGATGGCAGAACTAGGAGCAAGAGATAGATGCTACAAAGAGGCAAATATAGGCTGCTGTCACAAAAAAAAAAAAACTTTCCGACAATTGTAACTCTCCAAAAGTAGAAAGGATAGCCTTGGAATGGGGTGTGTTCCCTTTTATGGGAAATATTCAAGCAAAAGTAGTGTAACCACTCATTGGTTATGTCATAGAAACTATTCTTTTCAGTTATGGGTTGAACTGGATGGATTTTGTGGTCCCCTTCAACTCTGAAACTCAGTGATTTGAGGAGAAATACTCTCTTCACGATACCCTGTGAACGGGCAGCACAAGTACAATTAGTTCCTATTTTTGGAATGAGGAATCTGAGGCATGGAGCAGTGAGCCCACTTACCCAGAGACCCAATAGCTTCTTGTTGTTATTGTTCAGTCATTTTCCAGTCACGTCCCAGTCTTCGTGAGCCCATTTGGGGTTTTCTTGGCAAAGATACTGGAGTGGCTTGCCATTTCCTTCTTCAGCTCATTTTACAGATGAGGAAACTGAGGCAAGCAGGGTTAAGTGACTTGCCCAGGGCCACACAGCTAATAAATGTCTGAGGCCTGATTTGAACTCAGGTCTTCCTGACTCCAAAGCCTAGCCCTTTATTCACTGAGCCACTTAGCTGCTCTGTAACAATAACTACAGTTATCCCTTCTGCATCATGACTTTCCCCATCACAGTTTCAATATATCACGGAATCAAATGGAAATTTGGGGGGAGTTTTGTGGAAGCCTCAGATGACACACAAAGGCCAGAAGATGACACAGAAAAAGTTTAGAAACTCAGAAATGCACAAAATATATGTATTGTATTATATAATATCAACATATTTTATTTTTAATACCATAATAATTCAGACTCCTTCTCTGGTACAAAAGGAGGGCCAAAAAATTTTATGTGGATTTTCCAGATCGCAGGGGCACCATGCCCCTAACCCCTGCTTTGAGGCCTTCTCATTCTAAGACAACTTCTCCTCTACACCACATTTATCTTGTAAGGTTTTTTTGGTTTTTTTTGTTTTGGTTTTTGTTTTTAGGCAATTGGGGTTAAGTGACTTGCCTAGGTCACACAGCTAGTAAGTGTCAAGTGTTTGGTCTGAGGCCGGATTTGAACTCAGGTCCTCCTGACTTCAAGACTGGTGCTCTATCCACTGTGCCACCTAGCTACACCCTTGTAAGGTTTGCTACACCACTGTGACATCCATTTTGGCAACAACCACATAATGGCTCCAAGCTCTGGCTATGAAATCCTATGACATAGATAACCATTTCCTGTGATCTTCTCAAGGAACAGGAACCAGGATGCTACCATGATGGCCAAAGTCCTGGGAAGTCAGTCTAAACTTCCAAAAAGGAGAGAATATTTCACTCTCTTCCACTTTCTCACAAAGGTCGCGATGGGATTGGAATTGGTCCACCACCATTCCAATGGAGTGAACAGGTCACAATAATTCCAATCTTAGAAATCCTCATTTGGTCAGCTTTCAGTTCTTTCCAGGATTTAGCTCACCCTCACTTCATTATCCCTATCTCCACAGCACTACTGCAGTAAATCACAGGATGACGAAATTTGAGAGCAGCCATCTAGTCCCATTTCTACCCAAAAGAGATCCCCACTATAACAAACCTGACAAATGGTTTTCCTACCACCACTTGAAGACCTCTGATCACTGTCTCCTGAGGCATTCCGCTTTACTTTTTAGACAGCTCTAATTGTTAGGAAGATTTTCTTGCCATCATACTTAAAGCCTTATGAAGGGATATGATTATTCCCACCTCAGGAGAGACTTTCTCTAGACCTTTTCCCCACATTGCTTCCAAGAATGTAGCCCTGGGGGAGCCAGAGAAACACCCAAAGAAAGATGAGGTTGAATTTTAAGTAGAAATGATGATTTATGAAGAACAGCTGAGGAATCTATGGGTGGGTTTCACTTAAACAGATTTGGAGGACCTGGATGATTTCATGCAACTTTATATGTTTAATATTTTGAGTTTCTCATTCATCATCCAGGAGAGGGTGACTGTTTGTCAAACCACTACTGCATAAAGCTTCTAATTGATATTTTATTCACAAAGATTCCAGGCATTTATTAGGAATAGCTTCACTTTTCCTCAGCTTCCAGTCATTGATAGGATAGAAATCCAGGATTTGGCAGTAATGTGAGATCAAGTTCAGGTTCACCAATTGATATAGACAGCGTATATGATTGTTATAAAAGCTCTCCTTGATAATACTTATCCCACAGAAAGCAATCCAAAATGGTTTCTGATAGAAATATAATGGTCAAGCAAAGGTTCCCAACCTGATGTATAAGTACCCAAAGGGAGTGCAAGAAGTTTGTCAAAAGGACATGGAGAATATTTGGTAAATAATGATATCTTATTGTAATAAGTCGATCTGTTATTTCTCATGTGTATATGCATGGTAAACTCTAGAATTTTATTACCTTTCATATTGATCAGCCAGTGTGAGAAGGTTTATTGAAATAAAAGCAAAGGGGTACAGAAACTATAAAATGTTGGGAACGTTTGACCTAGTGAATAGGCCACATTTGGCCTATGCCTGCATCATCATCAAGAACAAACAAGCAACTTTGTGTAGAATGAGGTACTGTATTATGGGGCCAAGTATAAATAAAGAGGAAAAATGACAAATATCTGGTCTGTTTAATACATAGTCAGATTAAATAGAGTACATACCAAAGAAAGTTTTGAGACCTAAGTCTGATTTGAAAGGTGACACTGATCCACGGTGCAAATCCTTCATGTACAAAATGGTGCTGCTGACCCTTAGTTGGTTATTTGCCATGGATTATTTTTACAACAGTGGTATCAAGCTATAGTGAGCTGTTCACAATCACTCTCATTTGGTCCCCTGTAAGAACAAAGTTATATAATTATGAGAACACTGGCTTAGATTTAGGTTGCCAGGGGAACAATTCCTCTCTATGTGAAGCTGACAGATATATATGGAGACAACTGTGGTCTCATTAGCACCATGCCTTAACCAACTGATCTAACTGGTCTAAACACATTGATAAAATAAATGGAACCATTAGCAAAATTCCCTATCCCCTTGTGCTATTAGGTCATAAGGAAGGAATAGTTTCTTTAATTATCTATCTCACAAGAAGGAGATTTTAAAATCTGGGAATTAAGAGGCCATTTAGTGATGAAAGGAGTAATAGATACCTGTTATTTGAAGTGGGGAAAAATGGGGACCTGGAGACAATGTCTGCGAGGAAGATAAGAAGTGAAAATTAGGCTTAAGTGGCAAAGGGATGCTGAGCAGAAAAGTCTGGGAAAGAGCCTGTGTTTCCACAGGATAGGTTACTGGAAGAAGGCAGGGAATTTACAGAGCCCTGTAAAAATAGGACAGTCACTTAGTTCATGTGATTTTAGTAGAAGTTACACATGAAGCGATCTGCCCAGCCCTGGGACCTTGAGGTGTTTAATACCATTCTACAGTGTGGCCATATTGATACTCACAGCACACATGATTTGAATTGTGACGAGCCTCATTATAGTACCATAGATCCAGAGTTGTGAGGGAGCACGGAAGTCATCCATTCTAACCCTCTCAATTGACAGATAAGGAAACTGAAGTCCAGAGAACTATAAAGGAACTAACAAAGGAAAAAAAAACTCCCATTCCTGATGAATTCACAGGATAATTCCATCAGGCTTTTAATAAATAATTAGTACCCATGCTTCTCGAATTGTTCTCAAAAACTGAGAAAGAAAATACCCTACTGGAATTTTTTATTAGACAAATACAGTCCTAATATCTAAACCCAAGAAAGATAAAACACAAAAAGAAAACTCTAGGCCAATATCATTTATGAATATTGACTCAAAAATCTTAAACAAAATCCTGTCTAACAGACTACAGTGATTTATCCAATCATTCAGGATATCAGGAGGGTTTAACATTAGGAAAATAATCAACATGATCATATTAAACACTAAAATATCCAAAACCACATGATCAACTCAGTAGATGCAGAAAAAGTCTTTGACAAGTATAGCATTCATTTATGCTAAAAAAAAACCTTCCAAGTATAGTCATAGAGGGACCTTTGTTAATATCATAAAAAAGCATCTATCTAAAACCAAAAACAAGCATCATAAGCAATACAGATACATTAGAACCTTCTTCAGTAAATATAGACATGAAGTAAGAATGCCCACTATCCTCACTAGCATTTGATGTGATTCTGGAAATACTACCAACAGAAATAAGACAAGACGGAAAAATTAAAGACATAAAGATAGGTAACGAGGAGATAAGCCTATTCATATTTGCTGATGACATGATGGTACACTTGCAAAATACTAGGGAATCAGTGAAGATACTAATTGAGACAAATTACAATACTAATGAAGTTAATTTGCACTTTGAAGGCTATATGAATCAAATTAACAAGGGGATTCTTTATAGAACTTGATAAAAATAATAATAATGCATTTGGAAAAATAAGAGATCTAGACTATCAAGAGGAATGGTGAAAACAAGTAGGGATGAAGGAGGAACAGCACCAGACCTTACGACAAAGCAGCACTCATGAAAACCATCTGGTATTGGTTAATAATAGAGAGACAGTAATGGAATACTACTGTCCTGTAAGAAATTATGTATGTGAAGAATACAAAGAGGTATGGAAAGATCTATATGAGCTGATGCAGAGTGAAGTAAGCAGAGCCAAGAAAATAACATGCACAATAAATAGACCAGTGTACATAGAAAGAAAAACTACATTTAAAAAATCAAAAGTAAATGTTACAAATTTTAAAAGATCAAGCAAGACTTGAATGAAGATATACGAGAAGACACCCCCAATCTACACGTTTGTGGAGGTGGGAGTTCACAGGTATTACACATTGCACGTGATTGCTTGACTTTTTCAATGTATTGATCAGTTGTGTTGGCATTTTTTTCCTCCAAAATTCACTATTTGTCATATGGGATGGCTCTCTGGGAGGGGCAGGGAGAGGGATACTTGGGATAACTATGGAGATGTAAGAAAAAGGAAAAAATCAATAAAAAACATAGACAAGGGAGAATCACAAACAACAGAACTCAATAACCCAGTATTTGATAAAGTGAAAATATTAATTACCAAAGGGGGAAAAAAAACAGAAAAATATCCTCCTTATTTGATAAAAACTTCTGGGGAAACTGGAGAGAAGCCTGGAAGAAATTAGACTGACTTACACCTTATAGTATATTCCACAATACATTCTAAATGGAAATGTTACCTTAATATTAAGAATATCATTTTTAAAAATTGAAGTGAAGCAGATCATATACCTCCCACAGCTATGGGTAGGAGATAGGTTCTTAACCAAATGAGATAGAGACAATTAAAAAGGAAAAAGTAGATAACTTTGATTACATGAAACTGAAAAGTTTTTACACAAACAAAATTAATGCATCTAGAATGAGGAATGAAGTAGTTAAATGAGAAAAAAATCATTCTATCAAATTTCTCTGAAAAGGGCATGGTTTACGAGATAGGTAATTCTCTCTGTCTCTCTGTCTGTGTCTTGGTCTCTCTCACTTTCTCGCCCTTCTCCACCCTGTGTGTGTGTGTGTGTGTGTGTGTGTGTGTGGGTGGGTGGGTGTGTGGGTGTGTGGGTGTGTGGGTGTGTGGGTGTGTGGGTGTGGGTGGGTGTGGGTGTGCACACACATATATGTGTGTTCATGTGTGTATGTATATATAATTATAATTACATATTAAAGCATTACACATTTTCAGATTTTGTCAACATATTGATCAGTTGCGCAGATTTTTTTCTCTTCTTTTTTCTTGTTTTTTTTTGTCTTTAAAAAACATTATTTATTATAAGAAATGACTTCCTGGCAGGGGAAGAGGAAGGAATAATGGGGATAGCTACGCTGATGTGAAAAACAGAGGACATCAATAAAAATTTATTTTAAAAAATACCTAACTGAAGAACAACAATAATGATAATGATGACAATAGTATTTATTATCATTGTTATTGTTGCCTTTTACATCATTGTTTAAGGTTTTCAAAGGGATTCACATACATTATATCATTTGTTCCTGAAAACAACTCTGTGAGGTAAGTATCATAGTTACTTTACAGATGATGAAGTTGAGTCTGACTTTCCCAAAACCATACCCTATGAAGCAGCTAGGTGGCGCAGTGGTGAGAGTGCTGGACTTGGAGTCTGGAAGACCCGAATTGAAATATTGCTCCAGACACTAGCTGTGTGACCCTGAACAAGTCACTTGACCATCTCTCTGCCTCAGTTTCCTCATCCATAAAGTGAGCTATCTATAAACCTCCCAGGGTAGTTGTGAGAATAAAACAAGATAGTATGTGTAAATCACTTTTCAAACTTTAAAGTACTGCGTAAATACTAGCTATTGTCATTGAGATTTGAACTCAGGCATTTGGTCATTCCCAACTCCATGCTCTTTCCTCCTTATCCAAATTATCCCATATGCACAAATTGTCTTTGTTGCTCACTTCTCCTTTATCACTTTCATTAGAGATCCTGTCCCTGCAGCCTGGAAGCTGCTACCTCTACTGCCAGAACCCACATTATTCTCCTTCTCTACCACTGCCCTGAACCAAAGGCAGGCTCTGCCTTAGCACCTCACAGCATGATTACCATAAAATCATTGCTGTTCTCACGGAAGCTACCCTCCCTATCCACCGTGTATTCCTGTTCCTTTATGCTGGACTCAAAACTACAGGAAAAAAGAACTCCCTGTTTCTTCTCCTGTCCTTGGGCTGGGGTACTCCTAACATCCAAAGTTGAAACTTAGAAAACTTTTGCCTAAAAAAGTAACCTTAAAATAGGGGTCAGGATCTATAATATAATTAGTATCATATGCCTATAGCTCAGTTACATTGTGGCTTAAATTGGCTTGTGAACACTGAAAACGTAATGCGTATCTGTCACAACCTTTCTCTGGAGAAAGGCATTGCAAGTTCCCCCCCAAAAATGACTTATAATTGAACTTTGGAACACAGTACATTCTTAGCTAGAAATTGCCTGAATTCATCAGAGCACACTCCTCTTGAACACATATTATTCTATTTTGTGTGCTTTCCCCTTCTCCTCCGCCTTTCTGCTTACCTCAAAAGACAGTAAACAGACTGAGGACAGGAATTGTTGCATCTAGTCTATGTATCCAGCACTCAGTACCAATAGGTACTCAATAAATAAATTGTGTACTGACTGTGTCTTAGCATTAGTCTGTAATAACTCTCTCTGAACTGTGACAAAACCTTTGGTCTGTGCCCACTCTAGGCCTTTAGTTTCCTGACTTACATGCATGTGAATGTTGCAAAATTATAAGGATCAAGCATGGACTGAAATAAGAGATATGAGAAGACATTCTCATCCCATCCTTTTGCATAGGTTGGAGGTACACAAATACTGTATATTGCACATATTTTCAGGCTTTTTTGATGTATTGATTGGTTATGCTATTTTTTTCTTCTTCTTTATTTTTTTTTTGTCTTTGAAAAAAATACTATTTGTTAAGTGGGATGGCTCCCTTGGAGGGAAAGGGGGAGGAACTCTAGGCAAAATTGTGATGATGTTAAAAATATATATATTAATAAAAATTTATTTTAAAAAACAGTTAAAATTAGAGTTTGCAAATGAATTTTTGTGTTAATTAATCAAATTATAAAGTTATTCCTTTTTTATGGTTTATAGTTGATTTCTCTATCAACTCCCTTGTTGAATTTATTTGTTTATTTACAGATTGTAAACTACTTAAATAGGAGCTACAAAACAATGAAAGAAAGCAAAAATGTTAATAATCACTGCTCACAGAAGATTCTTTTTAATTAAGTGCCAAAGACTCTAAGTAACTTGTGGGCAAGGAAGAAGCATCCCTAAAGACCCAACATAACCATTGCATACACTTAGGAACGTTGATAATTCATAACCTCTTTAATCTCCCTTACCCCACACAGACATTCAGCTGCCAAATCTTGATGTTTCTTATTTTCACATCTCTCACGTCAGATCCTTTCTCTCTACTCCCCCATCACCTCCTGTCTGGTCTATTACATTGGCCTTCTAATTTATCTCCCTTTCTCAAGTCTCTTCCAGCTCTAATTTATCTTCCAGAGAACTGTCATGGGGATTTCCTAAAGCAGAGGTCTGACCATAGCATTCCTTTACTCAGCAAACTATATTGCCTCAGGATGTCTATTTATCTATCTCTCTATCTCTTTAGATATAGATAGATAGACATCTCTGTATCTGTAGCTTTATGTCATTATTTAGATAGATAGATAATTTATGTTATATGTGTGTAGATATAGACATATAACTATAGATATCTAGATATGGATATCTATATGATTATTTCTCAACATACATATAGAGATATACATTATATGTATATGTGTATAGCTTTAGATAAAGATAGACATATAGATAAATATCTCTATATCTAAAAAGATAGACATAAAGATATATGTCTATATCTATCTGTGTATACAGATATAAATAGACACAGATATGTCTAGATATGTCTACGTCTATCTATACCATAGACAAATATATATGTGTGTGTGTATTAGATATAGATAGGAATATAAATATCTAGACATATAGACACATATCTATATGTCTATCTATGTCTATATACATATACATATAATCTATGTATCTATATCTATACAACACAAAGAGAGAGAATGAGAGAGAGAGAGAGAGAGAGAGAGAGAGAGAGAGAGAGAGAGAGAGATTTACATGGATGCCTTTGGCATTGTAAGTGCTTCACAATCCAGCTACTTCCCCGCTTAATGTTAGTTCATTTTCTAGTTAATTGATTCATCTGTGACCATCTTCAGTGTGGTTTCTCCTAGCACTGTAACCTTCTTGTGCCATCCAATTCTTATATGAATCTCTTCCTAAGTGCTACTTAGAGGACCCACCCAATGCTATCAAAGCCACCTTCTGATTTGTTCAATATCTCAAGTACACTGGCTTGTAATATCTCAAGTACACACTAAACCATCCATCTATTTTCTTTTCTTTTTTGGTATGTAACTGGTTGTCATAGATGTCCTTGATGGTCATCACTGCATATGCAGTGATACTTACACCCATGATGCATCTTTCCATTGCCTTTTGGTTCCCCTGAAATCCTGCTTCTTCTTATATTTTGGTGTATATGTCATATAGCATAATGATGAGGGGAGATTGCTGTTTATGGTGGTATTTTTGAAGTTTTATAATAGCAAATGAAAGTCCAATGAAAGCCCTACTTAATTTTCCAAATGCAATCTAGAACTACCTCCCCTTCCCTACCTCTGAATCCACCTTATTACACCCCTCACTTTCCAAGATTTGTTTAGTAATAGACTAACTCAATGGGCTACCTTAACTAGCTTCAGGTCATAATATGAATATATGTATATACATATATATAAACATACATATATACACATAAATATATGTGTACATATACATATGATTTGTTTTTCCAATATAGATGTTTAAATGGCTCTCACAAAATAATTCTGATTTTCACTGAGAGGCTTTGTGGAATTATGGACCTCAGCAATATCTGAGAATAGCTGTATTGGAAGGATCTTGACATCAATAGGGAAGCCTTCTTCTTTTTGAATTCTTCACAAGCCATTCTCCACAACTTTGACAAATGCCTCAGGTGAGCCAATGTCTCCTGTTCAAATATAAATGTTCAGTGGGTTGGCAAGTTATCTCCATAGATGTAGTTGCCATAATATTAAAAAAAAAAGTAAAATGAAGAAAATATTATTTGTTAACATTTTAACTGAAAATCAATCAGATATATAACTAGTGATCCCTGAACATATAATATAAGTCTATATCAGAATGTTATCAATATTTCAAAAAAACTTATTTACACACAGTTCTTCAGGAACATGGCAAAGAATACAGGGTCCATCTGCAGTTTCTATATTTTTTCTCAAACTATCATTCATCTATCCCCTGTTGGGATTTGTTTCTGTAAAATCAAAACTACCCCCCCCACCAAGGAGGGTGATAAGGGGCTATTTTAGTAGGAAGCAGATGTGTATCTTCTGGGGCTTAACACCCTGGGCTCAAATCAGATGGTGAAAATTTATGACCCTTAAAAATAGACTGTACCTGTGGTGACTCAGACCTGCTGGGAGGCCTCCTCCTTCATCAAAACTGTGTGATTGCTAAAGTGTTAATGACATTGAGGGGAGAGCCTGGGGAGGAAGAGAGGCTGATGCTTCAGAAGGAGGAAATGAATCCAGAGACTATCAGAGGTTAGTATAATCAAAAACTTATCTGCCAGAATCCAAGTTTTATTATACTACTGACAAAAACAGTTCGTTTATATTGGATTTCCTGTCTCTCTTTTTTTCTTAATAAGAGGAATCACATATCTATGGGTCATCACAATCATTATAGATTTGGTGGAACATTTTGTTTTGATTCTACATACACTTTTAAGGAAGAGACTTTTAAAATTATGCTACGATTTCTTGTCTCTTAATCTGAGGACTGACTAAAAAGAGGATAAATTGGTAGAATTTCTCCTCCCATTCTCCCTCTTTCTTTAATTTTTCTTGAAATAGATTTGACTGCTTCCAGTAGGTACATATCTCTGTTTAATAGTAACGCACAAAAATTAATAAATTGGGAAAAGGCACGATGGGAATAGGCTGTAATAAAGACAAATGGAATCCATATTTTAAAAGTTGGCAAGGTCTAGCAGATCTGCTCTCATTTCTTTTTATTCATGTAATAAAATGTTCTGGATTTGGAGTCATTTTCTTTCCTTGTTATTTCTCTAGTCTTGAGCACAGGCCATAAACGCTTCAACAAACAGAAAGTAGATGGAACGTTCAGTTAGTTTTAGCCTTCTTTATGAAATATTACTTAATACAGAATTGTTATCTAGAAATGCCTTGTGTTGATATTCTGTGGACTATTGCCCACAATAGTCATCAATTAGTCATTGGGGGCACTTGCTATTTTGCTAGGCACCCTGAACATACTCAAGGGATGCTGAGAATGTGATCAAGGATAACAGCCCTGTGCCCACTATGGTGGGGGGATGGTTTTTTCAAGTGGTAAAAGTATACCTAAGTCATAACTGATAATTCTCCAAGATTAACGTGCATTCATAACCATATCACCAAAGCAAGACTAAAATTTCTCCTAGGCTCCTAGCAGGAATTTAAAATGCTCCCTTCTCTTCTGGCTAGCCACAGCTTTCTTCTCCCTCCATGGCATAAACTCTCTTAAGCCAATCTACAAGTCTTTCCTAACAACTTCACGGTGAAGTACAGAAAATAAGTCCAACTTTTGATAAAGACCAGATCTTGGAAATGGTCATTGAATAGATGATCTGCTAGAAAACAAGTTCAGAAATGTAGACAATATAAATGCATTAATGTAGATAGACAGACAGACAGTCAGATGGACGTACGGACAGACGGATGGACAGTCAGACAGACAGATAGATAGATAGATAGATAGATAGATAGATAGATAGATAGATAGATAGATAGATAGATTGCCTTATTTACCCACTGTTAATAGGGTATGCACTTGGAGTGTTGCCAGGGAACACTGGGCCTGAAGTCAGGAAGACCTGAGTTCAAATATGGCTTCAGATAGCTACTAGCAGTATGACCCTGGGCAAGTCACTTAATCTCTGTCTGCCTCAGTTTCCTCAACTATAAAATGGGGATTCGTAATAATACCTACCTCCCATGGTTGTTATGAGAATTAAATAAGCTAATATTTGCAAAGTGTTTAGTACAGTGACTGGTTCATAGTAGGTGCTCATTTCCTTCCTTCTTTTTCTTCCTTCCTCCCATATTAGTACTGGGTTATACTCATCCATCCACAATCACCCACCTACTTTCATTTAGTGTTACATGTTTTTGCTACAGGCCTGTTTGGGGTATGTGGTACAGTCTAAACATGAAATGAAGGGAAATTAAATGATCCACATGGGGAACAGAATTACAGACCTCATCATCACTGTGTGTTTAACCATCTGAGCTAAATGCTAAGACAAATATGGGCAACAGCTTTAGAAGAGAAATAGCAATGTAATCCAAAACAACTTCAAAAGGGACCCTAACCCAATAAGTTATGAGTGAGTAGCTGGCCTGCAGAACATGGAATTAACAGACTCTGAAATTCCCAACTGAATACCCTAAAATCAAATAGACTTCTCCATCTCAATCAATCAATCAAAGAGTATTTATTAAGCATCTGTTATGTGCCAGGCACTGTGCTGAGTACTGGCAATACAAAAAGAGGCAAAAGACAATCCCCTCCGCTTAACTAGTGATGCCCTAACATTTGTATCTGAAGAGATATCTTAAACTAGAAAGATGTTAACAGTAAATCACTGCAAGGCAGAATAAAGAACAAATGAATTAATTAGGATTCAATTAGCATATTTATTTTGTTGAAGGTATACTTTTTTAAAGTAAAGCTCCTTCTTTCTTTAAAGTTGTTCACGTTTTCAGAGAATAATCATTTGCATCAACTTCACAAACACCTTTGAATTTCAGACATCTTGTTTCACATAAGGCTTGGCAACTAGGTGACGCAGGAGATAGGCTATCTGGCCTGGACTCAGGAAGACTTATCTTCCTGAATTCAAATCTGGCCTCAGACACTTACTACCTGTGTGACCCTGGGCAAGTCACTTAACCCTGTTTGCCTCCGTTTTCACCACTCCAGTAACTCTGCCAAGAAAACCCCAAACGGGGTCACAAAGAGTCAGACACAACTGAAATGACTCAACAACAAACGAGGAGTTAGGAGAATGAAAAGCGTTCTAGAGTAGGCAGCATCAGAAGACAAGAATTTGAGTCCTAGATTTTCCACTGCTAGCTGTATCATCTTGGGCAAATCACCGAACCTTCTGGGTTTCCTCATATGTAAAATGAAGAGTTTGGACATGGAGACATCTAAGACCTCTTCCAGCTCTGATATTCTATGACTGTATGACCCTAAACTCTACCATAGACTGATCCATTAAAAAGATGTATTCATACTCAATCTAATAAATGTCCACCTCCCCTTGACAGGTACAACCCCTTACTCTAAATTCACCATCGTTTCCAAAGAACTATCCCTTGGGAAAACCCAGCATAGGCATTTTGCAAAATGTCTCCTCATATGCCAGGCAGGCTTACTTGGCTACATACGCAACGTGCATGTGTGTATAATGCAGGAAAACTCCCCATTGCTTGCCTTATCCCAACAAGTACAATTAGCCACAGCCATAACATTTGAATTATTAATGTTCTCTAATAGAAAGGATAAAGCGTCTTTAGAATGGAGCTGTCTTGGAGCTCTGGTAAAGCTCATGCCGATTTTAATTTAGAAGTTCATCTGGAAGAGAGACAATGCTGGCATTGTGTTACAGTGATTTAAAACAAGCCTGTCCTAAGGACTTTCCCTCATCCTTATCTGCAGTAATAGAATATAAGAGCAGTGAGAGAGAAAGGGGGAGAGAATCAAGTGCTGGAAAATATCTTTCTCAGAAACTCTAGCAGACAGGTCACAACATTTTTAAACAATGATAGTAACATTTATTATATCAAAGCCATTTTGTGTTTTATTTGGAGCTCTGGCGCCTTTTTTTTTTAAGTTCTCATAACATGACAGTAATTATAGCCATCAAGATCTTCCATAGAAGAACAGGGGCCAAAGTCCAGATGCTGTGTTCCTCCCCCCTCCCACCACTAACACCACCCCCTCCTGCCTGTACAGAATGTGCACATTACATCATGGTGTAGTTTATTTTAAAAGTTCTTCAAGAATGTAATGATAGTAATTGTAGACAGGGAAAATTAATGGCGAGTACCACTGGCCTGCAAATTCCATTTATAAAGCACTCCCGCTGCTCAAAAGGAGAGAGCCTTCTTGTTAACAGAGGCTTCAAAACACAATTTGGAGGATGTATTAAATAAACACTGAGTTAAAGTCATTTTCATTCCCAGGCTATGTATATAGTCCTCCACTCTCCCCTGGAAGCAGCACCCCTAATTTCCCCAAAATGGGGGCAAGATCTCCCACAGCCCAGAGGGTGAACGGTCTCACATTAAGGCTAGTCGGGGCTGTAGGGCCAGTGACCTATTAAGGGGTGACCTTGGGCTTAAGCCAATAGAACACCCACCATGTAAACTGAGTGGAAAACAAACAGATATGCCCCCACTCACACATATACACAACCTAGTGATCCTTCCATTTCTGATTTACTAAGGCTTTTTTTTTTAAGGTTTCTTTCAATAGATTCATTGGGTTATAGATTTAGAGCTAGAAAGGACCTTAAAGGTCATTTAGTCCAACCCTTCCATTTTTTCTAGTGTGGAAATTGTGTCTTAGAATTGAAATGACTTACCAAAGATCATACGAGTAATAAGAGAGCCAAGATTTGAACACAGGGCTCCTTTCACTGCACCATGACGTTTTGATTGAGCTGGTCAGTTCAGTATAAGTTCTTTGAGGACAAGGATTATTTTCTTTTCTATTCTTTTCTTTTTTTTTGCTTTGTCTTCCTACTTTAAATACCCAGTTCAATGCTTTGTTTATAATAGGGGCTTAATAAACACATGTTGAATTGAGTTGAATCAATGCCCAACCCAACAGTCTATTTTTCTCTGTGGATTTATGGGACAGAGCAGATGGATCTACCCAATTCAGATTTCCCAAATCTTGTTTATATCTTTCCTTGTATCTCCAACTTTATTAGCAATAACAAAATAGTTTCAAGGTTATTTCTCAAGTCAGATCCACATTGGGAATAGCTTTTCAGAATGTATCAAGCCTATCCTGTAAGTTTGCCAAGGAAATACCCAGCTGCTTCTGACATTGGGCTAGGTATAGGGGGCAGGAGGGAAAAGGGAAAACTAATTGATAAGACTTCCTCCACCCAATATGGCTTGAAATGTTAAGAATCAAACTTCTTCAACTTCCAGAGGCCAAATTAAAAAAGATATCAATATAAAGTAATGAAATTAATTGTTCAAATGTGGTTTGTCAGAATCAACCTCATGGATTAATTTCACGAATGGCTGTCTTCTCAGTACTGTGAATATGTATGGGGTAGGGGAGAGAAGTTCCCCATTTCCTACAGCATCCAAGTGGAAGAATAAGAAATGATTAGCTAATTTTGGGGAAATGAAGAAGGAAATATTTATATCTATGTCCTCCACACAAAGTCTTAACTGAAGGAATGATATTAATCATGATATTTCACACACTCAAATTTTGGGGAAAGATATTTTTGGGTAGAGGAACTTTCCTGAGGCTTCTTGAATCACACACTACCTCCCCATTAAGTTGGCCATGATGGCAATCTAAATTTTGCTTGCCCTGGAGGCCAAATCTGCTCAGAACTACCATGAGTTCCCTGAACTCATCCCTTAATCATATCTTCTTATTATTAATTATATCCCTTAATCATAATATGTTCAGAAAATCTCTCTGCTAAAAAGTAATGGATCTCATAGATTGGAGGGATCCTTTTAAAGTGGATTATATTCTTTTAAAAATCCAAATGAAATTAAGGAATAGAAGGAGCCCTGAACTAAGGAAACTAAGTTTTCATCCAGGTTCTGCTATTAGTTCATTATTTGTCTTTGAGCAAATCATAACACCTGAGTTTGAGTCCTGACTCTGCCACCTCTGGTCTTTGTGAGCCTGGGGAAGTCACTTCACCTCTTGTGGCCTCAGTTTCCTCATCTGTAAAGTGAGTTGGTTAGAGTTGATGACCTCTAAGGACCCTTTAAGCTCTAAATCGGTGATGTTTTCAATTCTGCAAACTTTATCTCTCTGGACCCAAATTTCACACGCTAAATTGAGTGGTTAGAATAATCTCTAAGATCTCTTTTAACTTTAACAAAAATTATTTGACACTTTAAGAACTATAAAAAGTGGGGCAGCTAGGTGGCACAGTGGATAGAGCACCGGCCCTGAAGTCAGGAGGACCTGAGTTCAAATGTGGCCTCAGACCAAACACTTGACACTTACTAGCTGTGTGACCCTGGGCAAGTCACTTAACCCCAATTGCCTAAAAAAAAAAAAAAAAAAGAACTATAAAAAGCACCATTAGTCACTGGGAGGAAGGGGGCTGAAAAGAAAGCCTAGCAGCTGAACCTTGCATCTCTCTTTAAATGTCTCTCCTGGTCCAAGGACTACTCCGAAAGAGATTCACCAATCTCCAGCTGAAGACAACTGACCAAAGGGCAGCTACCAACAACAGCTTCCTCCTCCTCGCTTTCTTTTCTATAGGCACAGTGACTATATGAAACAAAGCAAACTAGCCCTTTTAAAATGCTTTTTTGCTTGATTCTCCTTTAAGAACTTTTTCCCCTCTAGTCTCTGAATTTTTTTTTTTGCCTAGGTAATTGGGGTTAAGTGACTTGCCCAGGGTCACACAGCTAGTAAGTGTCAAGTGTCTGAGGCCGGATTTGAACTCAGGTCCTCCTGACTCCAAGGCTGGAGCTCTATCCACTGGGCCACCTAGCTGCCCCCAAGTCCCTGAATTTAAAAAAAAAACCATTGGGATCCCAAGCTTACTACACTGAGAAAAGTTTAAGCAAAGTGCCCTATCCTCTGCTCCCTGCCTGTCTCTGTGGACACTCTAAATACCAGAGCTTGAGCCAGACATTCTTACCCTACCTCAAGCCAAAGCCCCCAATCTATGACGCTAAAGACCAAGGAGACCCCTTTCCCCTCACCTAGAGTCAAGCCCTGACCCAATATAGGCAAGTCACCAAGTTTTCCCTCTATAAAGTATCAGTTAAAGCTTGTATAGCTAACTTCCCTGGCTGACGCCATTGAAAGGAGTCAAAATATCTCAAAAGGTACTTTCCGAGTCATGCTCTTCATGGTCTAGTCTCAGAGGAGCTCATTTTAAAATCATGCATGGATTTATTTTACCAAGAAATGAGTATTTCCTGCTTCAACAAGGAAATAGTCAGAATACCTAAGAGACCCAACTGCAAAGGACCAAGAACATAGACACCAAAAAAGTCATCTTGTCAGACCAACTCGGGGAATTTAGCCCTCCAACTTCTTTATTCTCAAGGAAACATGTGCATCACTTAAGGAAATGAAAAGTCTGTAAGAACATTCTTGGGAATTCATTACTATAATATTCACTAATAATTTCAAGAAGCTATTTCCATTAGAAATGGGACTGAGGTCTATTCACCGGTGCGGACTTGGCCATCCCATCCAACCCTAATCAGGGCCTTGTGTTTCTTAGTCTCTTTCTTTCTCTGGCCCTCTGATTCCCTGGGCAAAGACAGAGGCTGCCAATGATTCCAGGGACGGGGCTTTTACCCAGTAGTGTGGGGAACAGGGCACTGTTTAGAGAGAAGGAGAAGAATGTCTGTAACCACACTTTGGCTGAGGCAAAAGTAAACTAGGTTTATTGAAGGCAGCCCAAAGCTATGGCCGCCAACTAGTCAGGATGTGTTTTCTTTAAAAGTCAGCTTCATACATACCCCATTTCTTGGCACTATACAAAAAGAGCCCATTGTTTTTAACTGACCTTAGTAGATCATACAGAGGGTAGGGACAGCATCCCTTAAAGTTCCTCTACCAAAACAGCCTAACGCTGGACGTAAAATGGCACTTGGAAAGTGTTTTTGTGCATGGTGGCATATACAGTGTCAATACTTCTGTTCTACTCATTTCATATTTCTTGACTAAAACTCTTAAACCATTCTAAATCCCACCCCCAATACAATGTAAGCTTCTTGAGGTCAAGAAGCACCTTTCATTTTTTCTTCGGATGTCTGGGGCCCACCAAAATTCCCTGTGCATGGTAGAAAGTTAATAAATGTGGGTTTGGATTGGATTGGATTGGATTAGACTAAAATGGACTGAACCAAATCAAATTGTATTTGATGGGAGTTTGTGCCTCTTGAATGTGTGTGGACAATGATATATTCTCCTCTACTCAATAACTCTTGATTCCACACACATGAATATGAAAATTAAGAGTATTAAATTTTATCTAATAAGTATACCATAAAGTAACTAAAAAAAAAAAAAGACTAGGTCTTTCTATCTTACCCAGACTGGAAGTACAGTGGCTATTGATAGGCCCAGTCCCATTTTGATAAGCACAGGAACTTGGAGACATGCATTTCTGACCTGGCTGGTTTACCCCTGCTATTCCAAGGAGATTACAATTTTGTTTTTCAGGTGTTTTTCAGTCATGTCTGATTCTTTGTGACCACATTTGGGGTTTTCTTGTCAACGATACTGGCATAGTTTACCATTTCCTTCTCCAGCTCATTTTACAGATGAGGAAACTGAAGCGAACAGTTAAGCGACTTGCCTGGAGTCACATAGCCAAGAAGTGTCTCAGACCAGATTTGAACTCATGAAGATGAGTGTTCCTGACTCCAGGCCCAACACTCTATCCACTGTCCCAGAGTTTACAATATTAATGCTGAACTTACTTATCAGCTTATCACACTTATCACACTTACAGATCAGCTTATCACACTATAGCTCATAACTCCCGGGCCCAAGGGATCCACCAATCTCAGCCTTCCCAAAAGCTGAGGTTACAGGCATGTGTCACCATGCTTGGTTATAGTAACTTTCAGAAACTTGACCCCATAACCCATGGTGTGTCTTCCAATTGCCACCTTATGTTATCATATAAGTGGACAGTATTAAGCGTTGGCAAAATAGGTATGTGTGAGTGGCAAGAGTAATTCAAAAAAAGATCTTTCTTACTACTTTTTCAAGATACCTGAGAAAGAATGAGGAACAAAGGAATAGGTCTAAAGCATGAGATTTCATAATGGAGGCCTCTGGACACCTAGAGGAAGGTACTCTTGGAAAGATGAGGGGCAATGAAGGGGATATGGGAAGGTCCCATAATACATGTAAGAGAAGGTTCCACAGAGCCAGACGACACAAAGAAGAAAGTGCCAAGCCTAATGTCAAAAAGGCCTGAATCCAATTCTGGTCTCAGAAACTCACTAGGTATGTGACCCTGGGTAAGTCACTTAACCACTGTCTGCCTCAGTTTTCTCATTTATAAAATGGAGACATTAATAGCACCTACCTCCCAGGGTTATTGTGAGGATAAAATGTTATAAATATTTACGCAACACTTCATAAACCTTAAACTGCTATATACATGCTAGCTATTATTATCATACATTCTCACCAGGACTTTGGTTTCCATTTAACAAAGTTCCATGGAATTTTCTCTATTGATGTTTCCTCTTGACCAAAATACACTTAGAGTTACAGGTATTGATTTAGTCATTGTCTCAGGAAACCATGGGATGTTGACATTAGTGATTAAAAATGCTTTGGGTGCCCCCTTTCACCAAGCTGGTACAACCAGGTAAAATGGAGGCAAGATCACTTTTCACTTTCTCTTGTGCTATAAAACAGTTCTTTGGAGCTGGTAATAAGCGAATACAATAATCCTGAGGTTTCCACCTCTCCTGGTTGTGTGTGTGTATGTGTGTTTTTAGCTGGCTAAAGTCTCTAGGCAGTGGCAAAGTAAGTGTTACATCCTAGGAATGGGGTGTAGAGAGCTTCCTGCTGAATTTATAACCACCCTTGTGCCAAATGTCCTACCAGCAGCTCTGCACTGTAATATTACAAACCAACCTAATTAAAGAAGAATGTAATGCCCTTTGGAAGCAACCACTATCCATAATTCATTGACTCTAAAAGCTGGAAGTAACACAGCAACAACCCACAGAAAGGGGGAAAGAAAGAGAAGAAAATACAAAAGGATCAAATGCAATATCCAATTACTGGAAAGCTGAGCAATACTGGTGCATTTGCCTCCTTCTTCAAGAGCTAATGGTGCCTGCCATTTATACTATATACTGCTTACACAATCAGCTATGACACTGCATGGAGAGGCAAACTTCATCCCAACACATTCTCTTCCTTAACTCTCTGTGGCCTTCAAAGCATCATTACCCAAAATCAGTCTTTAAGTTATGGGAAATTAGACCATCAAAGATTGGGTCCATCATTCCTCTAGTTCTACCTTGGAGAAGGATATGAGTGGCAGGTGTTGGGATTTTGTCAGAGATTCTTATACTGTGGTCTGGGAACCACTGGTGGTCTACAAAAGTCTTCTGGCTGATCCATAGCCTGGTCTTTCAGACTATTAATGCTTATGAAAGGCTCATATCCATCCTCTTGTTTCTGGCACAGATTGATAATGGATATTTAACAAAAACCAGATGAGCCTCACTGGGGGCAGCTCCAACGCAGCACTCTTCATTCTGTTCATTCTAGGGAGTTTTTTTGGTAGTGGTAAGTGGGAACAGGTGGGGTAGGTGATCCATGCTGACTTTGCCCTACTGAAGTGGTCTGGACCACATCAGCAAGGCTGTACTGTCTCTACCACATCTGGGGAATTGCATTCAGATCTTGGCACCACATTTCAGAAAGGGCATTGACGAACTGGAGATTGTCCTTAGAGGGACAGCTTGAACTTAAAACCATGTCATATGAGAAATAGCCAAAAATATTAGAGACACAGAAATGGAATGAAAGGAGATTTCATAAGAGAATGACCTGTGTCTTCAAATATCTGAAAGCCTTTTACATGGAAGAGGGATTGGACTTATTTTGTGGGTTGCCAGAGGGGAAGACCAATAGATGGAAATTATGGGAAAGCAGTTTGATGCAATATAAGCAAGAGCCTCCTAACAATTAGAGCTGCCTGAAAATGTAATGGTCTGGCTGGTGAAGTAGTAAGTTCTCCCATCATCAGAGGTGTTTAAGCAAAGAGTAGATGATAATTTTAAGTTATGGAGGTACTTTATGCTCTGAGTGAAATTTGAACTAAATGACCTCTAACGTTCCTTTCAACTTCATAATGCTATGAAAAGCTTAAAAACTTCTGGTCCATATAAATCTCTAATACAACTTCACGGCCAAATAGATAATTAAGTAATACATTTTTCTTCTTGTTCAAAGTTACTTCAATTGTGTCCAACTTTTGTGACCCCCATTTGGGGTTTTCTTGGCAAAGATACTGGCATGGTTTGCCATTTTCTTCTACTGCTCATTTTATAGATGAAGAAGTAAGGCAAACAGGGTTAGGTGACTTGCCCAGGGTCATACAACTAACTAAGTGTCTGAAGCCAGATTTGAACTCAGGAAGACTCTTCCTGACTCCAAGTCCAACATCCTAACCACTGTGGCACCTAGCTGTCCCCATGATATGTTTGCACAGTGATAATGAAATACAAGGAGAGGTAACTTTGCATAATGGATAAAGAACCAACCTTGGCGTCAGAAAGATCTGGCTTTGATTTCTTCTTCTAACACAGTGGCTACATAACCTGGGTGAGCTATTTAACCTCTCAGTGCCCAGGAACCTCTCCAAAAGGAATTTTTAAAGAACTTGCTGATATCGTCAGAAGGAACTTCCTCACCAACCATTCCCTATACCATTGAAATTACAGATCCGAACCCAAAATGAAATACAGCAGCATGAATTTCAAGGGTATTCACGCTCGAGGTCTAACTGAAGAGATACAGAGAGATTCTACATCAAGAACATCCAATTTGGGGCAGCTAGGTGGCGCAGTGGATAGAGCTCTGGCCTTGGAGTCAGTAGTTCAAATCTGGCCTCAGACACTTGAGATTTACTAGCTGTGTGACCCTGGGCAAATACCTTAACCCTGAATTGCCTCACCAAAAAGCAGGTGGGGGGCGGGGGGAGAAGAATATCCAATTCTCATTAACCAAGATAGGGAGATGATCTGGTTCTCACTCCTGCAATTCAAGCAACATTGGGTCCCCAAGTCATGTAATCAAATTGGGATTTCTTCATTTAGACTAACAGTCAATCAGTATATAAGCAATTTCCCCATTCCTTCTGTGCACAGGAACTTGTCCTAAGAAATTAGTCATTGGTATTGGGGATCTCCATATTTTTCCAGTTGAGGCATATTTAATTCAACTTGCCTTGAGTTGGGTCACATCACAGGAGATACCAAGTATCTCTGTTGTTCTCCTGTGCCTTAAGATTCACTTTAGATTCTCAAAGGATCACAAGTCTATAGGTTTCCTAGTCAATGCCACTGCCTCCAGGAAGAACTCTGCTCTATTCTATGATTTGTGCCCGAAGTTTTGCCTTATATTTGCTCACAAATTTAATTTCTTTACCAACCTGAGTCTTATCTACTCAAGACCTGATTTGGCCAGAAAGTGTGCTGGCCCTTATTTCTTAGCAATTCACATTTTGCAAAATGTTTTCCATGTTAACATATGTAAATAAATATCATTTCATGATCCTCACAACAACCCTGCAAGGTAGGTGCTATTATTATCCCTATTTCACAGATGAGGACACTGAGTCAAACAGAGGTTAAGTGATTTGCCCAGAGTCATATAGCTAGTATAAATGGCTACAATAGGATTGAATTTAGACCTTTCTGATTCCAAGTATGGCATTCTATGCATTATGCCACCTCACTGCATTACCTATTTCATCTTCTATTCTCTTCACTACTTCACTACCCAAAGGAATCTTCTTTTCACAGTGTCCACCTGCAGCTAGATGGCAAATGGATAGAGCACTCAATGTGGAGTCAGGAAGACCTGAGTTCAAATCCAGCCTGAGATACTTACTGGCTTTGTGACCCTGGGCAAGTCAGTTAACCTCTATTTGCCTCAATTTCCTCAACTGTAAAATGGGTGTAACAGTAGCACCTACTTCCCAGGGTTGTTGTCAGTATCACAAAATATCTGTAAAATGCTTAACATAGTGCCTTGAACATACTAGAGGATACATAAATGTGAGTTATTATTATTATTACTTGAGAGTAAAGCCTAGTATGTACCAGAACACTGGCAATCCCTCGAAATGAAATAATTTTTAAAAAGGCCTAGTAACAAGAGCACATAATACGTAAAAGTGTTATTTAATACGTTAGTGTAAAACATAATTTACATTTAAGCAATATGTATTTATGATGCTCCTTTCTTTCCTCCAAAGGTGAATGGGACTCTTTTTGTATACTTAATCAGACACATTTTAAATCACACCGTGTAATAGACTTTGTGGCAATATTCAATGGCCTAAGTATATAAAATATGATGGAGTTAAGAAGTTGCAGCTGAACCAACAATATATCCTCCTGGAAGGGAGACATTGAATAAATCTTGGATGTTTTTTTGATAGCCAATTAAACTTCCTTAAGAGCTAGGCTGCATTTGCCTACATTCTTTAGCCATAATTCCTTGAACAAGCTTTCAAATCATAAATATGGTCCTAAAATGCCAAGGAATTAGCAAGTAAATGCATCTTTTGCAAGAAATATCGGGTGAACTAGACCTTTCTCTAAAAGGAAGTAAAAGATTAAATAAAGAGCAAGACTATATGGAATCATTTTTTGCATTTTTCATCTATTTAGGTGAATTCAAAGCTTGGAATTGTTTTTCATCCTGGGTCAAATCTGGCCCCTCCTCTGATAGTAATCTCACTTTTTCTGGTTGAAAAGTAAAATCTGGCTCCCCCTGCAAAACCACTGAATATATCCTTTTGCTGAAGGTGGAATTCTAAACCATTCTAAAAGGGAAATTAGTTTGCTACCAAAATGGTCTGGCAAAAGGAACTAGGGATTTTGTTGTCACGTACCCTGGTTGTTTATGCTTGTTTTGTTGAAATAGGAGTCTTCCCCTATCTTTTTTTTGTTTTTGTTTGTTTGGTTTTTTTCTTCCAGTAAACCAGTCAACACTAAAGGTCCAGTATAGTGCAATCCATATGCAGAGTCGAGAATGTCGATGATTAGGAAGGGAAGGAGAAGACAGCTAACAAGTGACTCAAATAAACTGAATAAAGTTTACCCAAAGCACATTTTACACAGTTAAACATACATGAATCCAAAATAACCAACTAGGGAAATCAATTCAGCCAAAATAAAAGTCATTTCAGAAAAATAATCAATTAAAACATTGTCCAATATTATTTAGGCAGATTTTTGTCTGAAAAAGATCTCGGAGGGAGGGGTTGGGTAGACTTGCAAGCCTAATAAGAGCAACACTATAATACGGCAGTCAGAAAAGAGGTGAATTTATCTTCAGCTGCCTCGAGAGAAGATGTTCCAATACTTGATAGTGATAGTCCCAGTATAGTTGGCCCTGGTCTGACCACATTTGGGGAACTGTGTTCAGTTCTAGGTTCTGAAGTTTAGGAAGGACATTGATAAACTGAAAGGTGTCCAGAGGAGGGCAACTGAGATGATGAAAGGCCTTGCATGGAGTTACTGAAGGAATTTCTCTAAGTTTAATGTGTAGAAGACAAGAGTTAGCACAGACATGAAAATTATTTTCAAGTATCTGAAGGGTTATCTTGTGGAAAAAAGGATTATATTGCTGGGTGCCAAAGGGAAGAACTAAGAGTAATGACTAGAAGTTGCAAAGAGATACATCTAAATATGAGACATCTTGATGTCAGTGGAGAAAAAAATTCTTCTTTTTTCTTTTTTAATTTAATATTTTACTTTTCCCAATTACATGTAAAAACAATTTTAACATTCTTTTTTCAAGTCTTGAGTTCCAAATTTTCTCCCTCCCTCCTCTCCCCCTTTCATTGAGAAGGCAAGCAATTTGACATAGGTTATACATGTGTAATCATGCAAAACACATTTCCATGTAAGTCATGCTGTAAAAGAAAACACAAACAGAAAAAGAAAAAAAGAAAGTAAAGAAAAAAAATACCTCCAATCTTCATTCAGGCCCCACCAGTTCTTTCTCTGCAGATAAACAGTACCTTTCATCATAAGTCCTTCACAATTGTCTTGAATCATTGTATTGCTGAGAATAGCTAAGTATTCACAGTAGATCATCATACAATATTGCTGTTACTGTGTGCAATATTCACCTGGTTCTGCTTATTCCACTTTGAATCAGTTCATGTAAGTTCTGGTTTTTCAAAGCGCATCCTGCTGTCATTTCATGTAGCACAATAGTATTCAATCATAATCATATACAGTAATTTGTTCAGCCATTGCCCAATTGATGGACATGGAGGGGGTGGGCTGGGAATTCTTAGCAATTAAACCTATCCAAAATTTACGTCAAGAAGCAGTGAATTTTCCTTCATTGGAGGTCTTCAAGCAGATTCTGAATGATACCTTGTATGTCATAGTAGGGATTCTTTTTGAGGTATAGCTTAAACAAGATAGCTGCTGAGGTCCCTTCGAACTCTCAAATTCTGTGATTCCATGGAATGTAAACCCCAGCTAAACCAACCCAGGAATCATAGCTTTATGGGAAAAGCACTCAACTGAGAGTCAAAAGACACTAGTTTCAAGTCCTGCTTTCAATACTTTCACAGTGTATGGTTATAGGCTGGTTAGTTCATCTCTCTGAGCTTCCATTTCCTCAACTGGAAAATAGAAACAAGAGTTCTTATACAATCTCATAGAATCATTGTGAGGAAAGCACTTCGCAAAACCTAAACTCTATATAAATGTAATCATCTCCCTATAAAGTTTTGAAAGTAATTGGATAGAATAGGCACAAAAAATTAGAATAACTTATCCCAATTTCTTTTTGGAAGTTCAAAAAAGTTCAAATAACATTTTCTTTACCCAAAAGGTGAATCATGTCTCTGCTTGGATTTAACAAACTCAGTGAGTAATGGTGATGTCAATAACATTCAAGGTATCAAAAATAATGTAAAGTGCAATGGATTTGGAATACCAGACACTTAGGTGGGGATACAAATAAATATATACATATTATATATATATATATATATATATAGCTCCTACTTTGCATTTAATATGAGAAAAATGACAATTACACTGTACAATAGAATGTCAGAGTAAGGAAAGAAACTTATCAATCACCTAGTTCAGAAGTTCTCAATCTTTTGAGAAAAGAGCCCCTTTTTTAACACCCAAAGACTTCATAGAACCTCTGTATGATAGCAGTGATACTATTAATATGTATTGATTAATAAAATATATGATGACAAAAAATCAGTCATAATTTAGGTGGATTAGCATTTTATTCATCACAATAACCTGTACACACACTTGAAAAACAATAATACATATATGGACATCATACTTCAATAAATCTGTGAACTTATAGTTGGAGGTACTCTTTCCAATCAGGTAGATGGCAACCCATCCATGCCTATTCAGTCTGTGTGACTCTGGCCCACATCCTCCTATAAATTTGCCATTTGAATACCATTGGAATAATATGCTGGAAGTTTTTCTCAAGATCCTTTGATATTGCATGGATGACAATGGAATGTATACTCTGTCCAACAGTTCTCCTCTCACTGTGTGTGAGATACATAATATATTCAGTCTACAAAAGATCTGTTTTCTTATTTATGAATTTATATGCCTTGTATATGATGAACTCCATAATCTCATGGGTTCCATGGATCATGGGTCTGAAACCACTGATATAGATCAATCTTTTATTTAATAGACTTTTAAAGTAAGACTTGAAAACATTAAATGACTTACCCAAGGCTACAACAGTGTTTAGTATTATAAATGGAATTAAAATCTAGATCATCTACATGTATTTTGATGCTCCCTTTTTTAGACTCAAAGACAGAGATGTAATGATATATCAACCTGGGCAAATTAGTATAGCTTCCCTAGTAAGCCTAAGTACCACAGGGACATGGAGTTAATGGATAATTTATAGCAGTGAAGAGACTCTGAGCACACAAATTTGACATCTTTACATCAACCCCCTCAGATCATTGCTTCCTATGGAACTGCTGAAGATGAGAGCAAAATTGGAGTCTTCAAATAAGTGAATATTACTTCATTCAATTTCACATATATTAACTAGGCATCTACTATGAGCCAGACATTTTGCGAGGTGGTAGGGCTACAAAGGCAAACACAAAGGACTCCCTGCCCTCTAGGAGTTTACAATCCACTTCAGAGAATGTGAACTCAGATAAGTCAATATAAAATACATACAAAGAAAAAACACTGTAATGGAGGAGAGGAGATTACTCACATCTGGATGGGGGAAGAAAGAAAAAAGAAGTAAAGAAGGATGGAAGGAAGAAGGTCAATGAAGCATTTTTAAATGCATAGAGAGGAGCAGAAGGAAGAACTAAAGGAACCCCAGACAGGGTAGTTAGCTTTGATAGTTTTATTTAAATTTATTATATATTATATAGTCATAATTCTAATGTAATATAGTATTTTAAAAGAAATACATCTATGTAAATAAAATAATGACAACTAGTTGAAGAAGCAAAGAATGATTTTATGGTTTTACTTATGGGTCTCCTAGAGGAGATGAGATTGAAGTTACTTTTATTTCCTTCATTGTACTATATAAAATATCAAGTGAGAAACAGTATGAATCAGTGTCTAAAGAGCCAGACTTGAAATCAGGAAGACCTGGGTTCAAGTCATACCTTTGACACTTACTACCAATGTAACTATAGGAAAGTCATTTAATCTTTATACTCCCAAGCAACTCTATAGGATGATAAATTGAAAATGAGTTGGTAGCCTACATAATTGGAAGCAATTTCAATACCAGGAGTTCACCAAAGCAATGATATATTGATAAAAAAAGAAATAAAAAGAAAAAAAAGAGGAGGAAGAAAGAATAGAAAAAAGATAAGAAAAAAGGAGAAGGATGAGAAAGAAAAAGAAGAAAAAGAGGAAGAGGAGAGGAGAAGGAGGAGGAGAAAGAAGGAGGAAGAGAAGGAGAAGAAAGAAGGGAAGGAGAAGAGGAAGAGAGGGAGAAGGAGAAAAAGAGGAAGAGGAAGGAGGAGGATTCTTGGCTTTCTTGTATTTATTAACAAAGTTGGTTTATATTAGCTAGTAGTGCTTATAGTGTTTCTGCAATGGAGGAAAGAGGCAGGGTTTTTCTAAATGGAGAGAATAGGGAGATAAATAGTTTGGCTAAGGATACATTATCTAATCACAAAATGGACCCAATGTCCTAATACCCAGGAACAATTCTCTTATTCTGTTTCCTTTTTAGAGCTGACACATCTTACTGTGACACCCACCTCCTCCTGGCCAAAAGTTCTACGTGGTGTACTTATTTTTTTACATGAAAATGTATTAACATTTCGTATGACTTTTAGGATACTTGTGATACTTCCTTGGGATAAACTGATCACACCTATGCTAGACTAACTCAAAAGCAAACTAAGGAGATCATTGCTTTAGTTACCACTGACTGCCTTTGAGTATTCTTTCAGGCCTCCTTTCACCCCTGTCCTCCCTCTCTTCCTACTTTGCCAGAGGGCAGGGACTGTCTTTTGCCTAGCTTTGTTTCCCTGGCACTAAGCACAATGCCTGGCACATAGTCAGTGCTTAATAAATATTTATTGATTGACTGACCAGAGGTAGCTATTTTGATAGTCAGGACAAGCAATATTAAACATACCTTCAGATAACTGGAGGTGTAGAACAAGATACCAGAACACTACCATGAGATGGCGGAAGACCCTGGCTGATGGGAAGCTCATCTGTTGTGTGGCTATGGAAGCAAAGAAGCATACCATCTGTTTTTTCAGTTTTTACTGGTTATTGCTGAAGGAACAAAAATGCTGTTTAAATGTAAACATACATTTTTAAATTGTACAGTCTTTAAAAATCACGATTTTACATGTGTGCCCTCTATATAGCAGTGTCCTTGTTCAAAGGCACGGTTGCCCTACCCTAATTGTAACTTCACTGCAACCCAAAAGACTCCATTCATATAATCCATGTTTCTGCTTCTGCACAGACACATGTAGATACAGTAATTTTGAAAGGCAATGTGATAGAATAGAAAAAATATAGGTCTTGGAGTTTGGAGACCTCGGTTTTAGTTTTGACTCTTACAGGTACTGTCTGTGTCATCTGCATAAATCAATTCCCCTTTTTGAGTTCCAATGTCCTCATCTGTAAAATGGGGGGCAACAATATCCATAATACCCACTTTACAGGGCTGTTGCAAGGAAAGAGTTTTGTAAACCTCAAAGTGTTATATAAATATAAGCAATTAACATTTGCTCCATTTCCTCCAGCTGTTTTTTTGCTCCTACTTTCCCCTGGGTCCCATTGTCCTGTGCTCATATCCACCATCATCAAGTTGTCGGCTTTATCATAGTCTTTTTCATTTGCTTTCATTCCCCTTTCAGGCACAAGGCTGCAGGTCTACCCAAGATCTCAATAGGAAAAACAGAACAGATATCCCTATAGGACACTGTCATCACCTCATAAGGTCAGCAGTCTGAAGTATTAAGGATTTCCGATTTCTCAGTTCCCTCTCAGCCTGAGTGGATTACAAATAAATTACTTACAATCAAAAGGCCAGGAGGGGTCCAAGCTATGACCTTGCTGGAGAAATGGCACCAAAGGTTGTGAATGAATTTTCAGAGCTGCCTTTAAACCTCAGGGCCATAAGACTGCCCTGTGAATCAAAGTCATAGATTACTCATGGTGAGTATCCCAGACTTTGGGCAAACTTAAAAGGAAGAGTGTTTGGAATGTTCCCTGAGAGCACAGGGTATGTATCAATATTTTCCATTTTATCTTCTATAAACCTCTCTATCACTTGTTAGTCATTAATTTATCCCCTATATAAAGATCTGAAATATAATTTCCTCCTTGATCCTCTAACTTGTTTATGGAAGCTTAAGTCTTCAAGAATGCATGTTATCCTTTTGCTGAATTGAAAAGCTATTCAGATCTCAGTAATCAGTCAACAAACATTTATTGAGAGTCCACTATATTCCAGGCACTGTGCTAAGTTCTGGGGATACAAAGAAAGGCACAAAAAAAAAAAAAGTGGTTCTTGCTCTCCTGAAGGTCACAGACTTTTGGGGAAGACTACATGGAAACAACCATGTACAAAGAGCTATATATGGGAAAAATTAGAGATAATCACGGAGGGAAGGCACTAGAATAAAGGGGGACTGAGAAAGGCTTCTTGTAGAAGGTGGACTTTTAACAGGAATTTGAAGGAATTCAGGAAAGCCAGGAGGCAGGGATAAGGAGGGAGAAAAATCAAGGCAAGGGGACAGCCAGTGAAAATGGCCAGAGACAGGAGATAGCGTGTCTTGTTTGAGGAAAAGCAGTGAGGCCAGTATCACTGGATCAAAGAATATGTCTGAAGGGAAAGAGGGCAGGAGACAAGTATAAAGGATAAGAATACTGGAAAGGTGGGATAGGTTCTGAATGTCTTTGAATACCAAACAGATGAGTTTCTATTTGATCCTGAGGGTGATAGAGGTACTAGAGTTTATTGAATGGGGATGGGGATGGAGGGAGGCAGCACTATTAGTCCTGTGCTTTCATAAGATAAATTTGACAGCTAAATGGAGGATGGGCTGGAGTAGGGAGAGAATTGAAGCAGACAGATTGATAGGTCAGGTATGAGGTGATGAGGGTCCATTACCAGGGAGGTGATGGTGTCAGAGCCAAGAAGGAAGCATATGTGAGAGATGCAATGAAGATAGAATTGAGTAAGATTTCTGATAAAGGGATCAATGAAAAGCAATGATTCCTGGGCACTCATAACTCAAAACTAAACTTCAACTGACTAGCTTTGGAGAAAAGTCCTGAATCTGCCTCTTAAAAACTATGTGGTCCAGGGAAGTCACTTAATCTCTCTGAGCCTCTTAGACAAAATGGAAATAATGATACTTGCACTACCTACCTCCCTCAGAGGTCTGCTATTAGGAAAAGTGTTTTGTAGATAATAAGACTGCATGCTGTTAGATTTTATCATTATTATTCTGGGAGTTGGGAGAAGAATGACTTAAGTGTTTGGTTACCCATCCCTCTGAGTGATTGGCAATATGGGAAAGTAGTGGGCACTCCGCAGATAATTGAATAAACCAGATGACAGACACTAGGGAAAAAACACAATAACACCATACAGAGCTGTAACTACCCTGGGGCAAATAGAGCTTTGTCCCAGGGCATAAAATTTAGAAAGTTTTGAATTTAAAATATTACAGTCTTAGAACAACTAGAAGCAACAGAACTTATCACCTAGTTATCAAGAATAATTAAAATAGTGATGTCTCAATGCTATACACACACACACATACACACACACACACTCACACACACACACACACACACAAACACACGTGTTGCCCTGCCAACGAGACCTTCACTGGAGAGGCTCCACACTAGTGTCTCAAGGTCTTTGTCTCTAACTGTCCTCCCAACTGAAGGTAATCCTCATGCTGCTCAACCCAAGCACCATTTTTGATGCTTGCCCTGGATGTAAAAATTCCTAGTTAAATATTCACCTTCACAGATTGCATAGAGGAAGGCATGAGGGGAAGCAGAGTGTCCCCTGCAAGGGAGGGTCCATCTTCACTAATAATTTCCATGAATAAATCTATCTCCACTTCCCCATGACCATAATTACCAATGGAAGCCATTACACAAATAAAGAAGCCAGAGCGATGTGGAATGTCATTCCTTACATCTCAGAGACTCCTTTTCAAACACACACACACACACACACACACACTTATTGTTCACTTAATTCTTCTATGAACCATTTATTTAGGGAATATCACCAAAGATCCAAAGGGGAAGGGGCTGCTCTCTTGGAATTGAAAAATAATATTGGCTAATTTACAACTAATAATTAAAAAGCCCTGTCACCAAGCCAAGTTCCTCCAGCATGTGTTTAACATTACTCCCAAAAGGTCATTTCCAACTTCTCCAGGAAGGGAGTTGCAGAGTATACAGACTAAGTAAATGCAGGAATCTTAAGCTGGGGGGCTTGGGAGCAGACTTTTTCAGTCTTCAGGGATGCACAAACAATTCTGTCTCCACTGAGTGGAGACAATGCCCTGTATTCACGGCACTCTTAGGCAGTCCTATATTGTGCTAGGGAGAGGAAAAAAATAGACTTGAAATGAGGATAAATTGGTATTCACTAAGTGCCACTTCTGAATTTACTGCAGGCTGTGCCTTTGGAGGGAATTGCCAAGGTGCTCATAAAAGAAGAAATGATGAATATTCAGGATGTCTTTTGAATCCATTAGGCAATCTAGGATGAGGTCTCCATATGGAAGTCTCCGATTCTTTCCCCAGGCTGGTAGAGAGAATGCCAAGATGGCCATCAGCAGGAAAGAACGGGCTCTGGGCTTGCCAATGAGAAGAACGTCTCAACTCAAAAGGTCAAGTATCGGGAAATGAACTTGGTCCAGGACTTAGGGCAGAGGAAGTCTGGTGTTATTTTTGGATTCTCAGATGGCCTGAGTGAGGGATGAGGGCCGTCCTTCCATATAACCAGGGATACCAATGGAAAAGCAATAGAACCTCATGATAACACAACTATTTATTACAGTGATTTAGATCCATTATATGTCTTATCCTGCTAATGACCTGAATGTAAGATGGTTGGCCATTTGACAGAGACTAGCCCTTTTCTCAGAACTAAAGTTGGAACACAACTTCAATGGATCTAGAGGTAGAAGGAAATTCTTGGATCATTTAGTGCCACTGCCTTATATAGTTAGCATGTATATAGCATTTTAAGCTGGGATGTGCTGGTAAATGTTTAACAACAAGCTCTCCAGGAGGAAAAGTTCATACAGCATAAGGCATGCAGCAATTAAATTATTTGCTCAGATTTACCCAGTTAGTGTCCTGAGTTAAGATTTGAACTCAGAACTTCCTGACTCCAAGTCCAGTGTTCTATAGATGAGAAAACTGAAGTCCAGAGAGATGTCATACTTGCCCAAGGGCACACAACGATTAATTAACAGAAGCAGGATTTCAACACAACATCCTCTAGACTACAAAGCTAGTGTTCTTTCCCCTTCAGCATCTAGAAAATTTTGTACAGAGTCATATCTAGGAGCACCTAGATGGCACAGTGAATAGAGTGCTAGGCCTGGAATCAGAAAGACTCAGCTTCCTGAGTTCAAATCTGTCCTCAGACACCCAGCTGTGTGACCCTATTTGCCTCAGTTTCTTCATCTATAAATGAACTGGAGGAGGAAATGTCAAACCACTCCAGTATCTTTGCCAAGAAAACCCCAAATGGGGTCACAAGGAGTCAGACATGACTAAAAAGACTAAACGACAATGTATTTAGGAAATTTTGCTCCCAGGGGTGGGAGTTGGATGTAGGGAGCCACATGTAGTGAAAGAAAATGAGCCCGGGACATCTCAAGATTTCTGTGTTGCTTAAAGAACTAACTTCTACTAAGGAGATGGGGGCGGGGAGAGGTAAAGGACAATGCTGAGGAGTGCCATTGGTTGAGAATTGTGCTGGTGGACAGAAACATCCTTCAGCACAAGGCCTGCCATCAACAAGGGTAGAGTCATGTGAGGGAGAGCTCATTGAAGGAGTGGCTAATAGAAAGGGAGAGGGAGCATGCCTAGAGACAGAACCATCGGCACCTTCCAAAGTTCAGGGCTCTACTACAGAGCCCCAATCACTCTACCCTAGTCATGGTTCTAGCATACCCTCTCTCATTCTAACTTTGCCTGATTTCACATCAAGAGGGAAGAAACAGTGGGACCCTAATGTTAGAAGGAAATTTTAGAAATTATTCAGTACTTTCCCTTATGTCCAAGTAGTATTGAGTAGACATCATTGAAGACAGATGGCTGTGGGGTTTTTTTGAAGATGTTTGAGGAAAGGAAATGAGACAGAAGGGAGTACAAGTGGCAAAGGAACCCTGCCCCCCATAAGCCCAGTTTCTCCCTCTTCCAAATGGTCAGCAAGCTTTACAAATTGATGGGAATCTGTGTGCTTATCACCTCTACTTTCCAGATCTTCCTTTGCATACAAACCTGCATGTCTTTTGGAATAAGAAGCCCTTGGGGACAGCCTGTTGGGTGGATAATGCTGGCCCACCACAAGATGCCACAAACAAGAATCAATAATAGAACTTTATGAGTGCTGCCTTTGGCCCTGCCATTAGAGTTTGACTTTTTCAATAAATCTGTTAATACCTCTCCCTAGCACCCTCACCTCTTCTTGATCCTCCACCAAAAACCATTAAGTTAGGGGTAGAACTATTAGTCTTAAAGTACAAATAATGTCATCCACATGGAACACAAATATTGGTACTAAGTTAAAACAAATTCAGCATGGAATCTGGAATTTTTTGAGAGTGTCAAACCACACCAATGGAATAAAATAATTATTATAGTTCCTTACAGTTACAAAGTACTTTATGTTTAAAAGTATTTTCTCCTTCTGGATCTTATTCAATTTTCACAATAAGATTATGAGGTATCCACCAACAAGGTATGCTAGGTACAGGCAAAAATTTAAAAGAAATTGATCTGGTGAATCCCTAGTAAGATCACAGGATGTGGGTTCCATTTGGAAACACTGGAAGTATAATCAGGCTTATTGGCACCTTATCGATAGACATAAGGCATACAAAACTCAAGATGTTTGATTGACTGGGACTCAGAAGATGAGTTTTTATTGGAAGGGCCATCCCTATCTATAGCATATAAAAACAAGTTATGCAACCAATTTGGCCCTTTTTCACTCTGACATTCTGAGGCTTTGAAAAGATGGAATAGCACACAGCACAGCCAACATGGATTCTGTAAGGGAGAGAAAAAGGAAACGTGCAAAATGCAATCCCCCCCCATCCCTACCCCCAGGAGCAATTGATAGTGACTTATAGCAGAATGACCTAAGAGGAAACCTGAGCCCATTGTGATTTCCTCTCCACTCAGGAGCAAGTAATGGAGACTTTATTAAGAATTTATTAATGCCTACTATGTGCCAAGTGAGAACATTGAGAAATTGGAATTGAGGAAATTGAGAGGATTAGGACAGCAAGTGGTTAATTGTGGGAACTGAGTAAACCACATGGACTCCATCTTGTGACTCAATGCAGGAGCTAGCTTAGTTTCTATTCAATTTTAGGTCTAGTCCAATTTCTATTTTGTGAGAAAACTTTATTCAATTGTGGGAATTGGGAGGAAAACCTTATTGCATTGGTTGAACCTAGCCCTGTGTGGCCAGAAAATTAGACCACCTCTCCCTGCTGCTTAGAGACCCTTAACCAAGGACCTAGGTTATGCTGAACAGAAACTCAATCAGAGCCAAAGACAGATGCAAGGAGTTTTCTCATAATTGTACACTCAAGCAACCCATATGGCTTACCTGAAAACTGTCCCCATACTGGTCAATCAGTTATTGTTTCCATGTTCCTTTAATTGTTTACAAACACTTGCATGTAGTGGGACACCTTTTTTTCTGAATTCAGGGAATTGCACATGTTCATTCTCCTCCTCCCAACTTGGAAAGTCCCTAATCTTTCCTTCAATTAGAAATCAGATTACCTAATGTTATATTGTTTCCTTTTCATTGGACTTATTGAGTAATTGTTTTTAATATATATAAGTCTGTCTCCTCTTGTATTCAAGGTCCAAACCTAAGCGGAGGAGGTCTGGTCCTGCTTTGTTAGGTAATTGGCATACATTGCTTAATAAATCGATATTCTCTGAAGGTTGAACCTTTGTTTCCTCTGGCTTTTCATCTTTCACCTGCCACACAAGCACAGTGCTAAGCATTTACAAAAATGATCTCCCCTGATCCTCCCATCAACTCTGGGAAGTAGTTACTAATAGAAATAAGAGGATTGCCTATTTGCAGAGTAATTTACTCATCCAGGTCGGGTCTGATGGAAAGCAGATTGCTCATTCAGTAGACCCCAGTGTGTTTACTCCTCCAATAGGAGTCTAAATCACAAGGGGATACCATGAGTCTTGGGTGGGGAAAAATTTTATATTTAATTTATTATATAAAAATTTATATTAGAGAAAGACTAACCAGAATGATAGAGGGCTGCCCAAATGGTAAAATCAGTCCAGTATCCTTAGAGGGGAGCAGAGGGAAGACCAGAGTGCTTTGTACATTTCTCTATCTGTTCATGAGCTCCTGTGAGTCCTTGGCATCTGGTGTATTTTCTGTGTGGTGAAAAAAAAAATCTATACCTTGAATATTTAAGGGAATTTTCCTGTAACAATTCCAAGTGGGGCAACAAGCCAAAGTAGAGAAACAGACTCTTTTTTGAGTAAGGACCCCAGGAATGGAACCAGGTCCATGTGAGCCTACCTTCCTTGCCAAGGATGAAAATGGCCTAGACCATAGGTTAAACAAAGAATTATAAGACATAGTCCTTGACCTCAAAAAATTTATTATATAGTCAGAGATGTGAGATATAAACACATGATACATTTTATAGCCATACAACAACATACTCCAATATTCCAATGGATCTGTGAACTCATCAATGTAAGGATTCCTTTTGGTGATGTAGATTGCAACCCATCTATTCCTACACATCTTATACAACTCTTGTCTATGTCCTCCCATAAGTTCATTCCAAGGGGTCCACGCAGCATGTTGAGTGCCATCCTCACTTTCTCTTGACTGTACAAGGATACCAGTAAAGCATATGGTTTTTCCATTGATTATGCCTCATTCTCACCATGTGACCATCCTGTCTTTTTCACTCACACATATCTTTGGTGACATCATTTAACCCAATTCTCCTTTATAATTTTTTGTTTCTAAAGTCATGACCTGTTCATGCTTTGTTCATGTGCTTCCCTAGCATACCCTGGGTAATAACCATTTTCAGTTCTTAAGGTTAATATACTATTACTCAAAGATATACAACACCATTACAATATTTGTATTTAAAAGATAAGGCCTTTGTTTCAGGGAGAAACTTAGAGTCATTAAAAGAACTATAATTTTTCAGCTTATTCTCCTCTTTTTGTTCAATTCCAATTGCTGATCATTACCTATATCCAATGTCATCCACTAAAGTGATTTTCCTAAAGCACATGTCTGATCATGTCATCTCCTTACTCAATAAGCTTCTTATTGCCTCCGGGAGCAAATACAGAATTCTCTGTTTGGCATTCAAAGTCCTTCATAACATAGCCCCCTACTGCTTTTCCAGTCTTTTTACCCCTTACCCTACAACAGTGACCTGACACTGGTCTCTGACTGTCCCTTAAACAAGATACTCCATCTCTCAGCTCTGGGTATTTTCTCTAGCGGTCTCCCATGCCTGGAATACTCTCCCTCCTCTGCTACTACTACTGATTTCCCCTGGCTTCCTTTAAGCTGCAAATAAAATCCCACCTTCTATAGGAAGCCTACTCCAATGCCTTTTAGTTACAGGGCTTTCTTTCTTAATTATTTCCTATTTATCCTGTATCATAGCTTGCTTTGTATATATTCGTTTATATGTTATTCCCCATTAGATTATTATCTCCTTGAAGGTGGGGACTGTCTTTTACCTCCTTTTATATCCCCAACACTTAGCATAATGCTTGGGACATAGTAAGTGCTTAATAAATATTTATTGATCAATTAATTTTTCCAAGATAGATATGTAAATGGCCAAGTTCTATACATTGTTATTCAGTCATTTCAGTCATGTCCAACTCTTTAATACCCCATTTGGGGTTTTCTTAGAGAAGATACTAGAGTATTTGCCATTTCCTTCTCCAGTTCATTTTATATATAAGGAACTGAGGCAAATACAGTTAAGTGACTTGCCCAGGGTCACACAGCTATTAAGTATCTGAGGCCAGATTTGAATTCAGGAAGATGAGTCTTCTCAACTCCAGGGAATTTCTTTTTTTAGTCACTGTTCCCCCACTCTCTAATCTTCAATTCTTTCTACTTAGATTTCTCTTTGACCTCTTCCCACAGACATGCTCAGGTCTTCCTTACCCATTAAGAAACAACAACAAACCTCATTTGATCCTGCTTTTTTCTAATGCTGTTATATTGTATATTTCCTCCCTTTCACAGCCAAACTCTGATCCCCTAAAGAAATCCATCAAAACATGTTACTTTATCATTGTTGTTGTTGTTTATCCTTTGTTCTGAAAACAGACCAATGACATCATGAGGGTGATATCTTAACTTGTGAGTAAATTGGGTTTAAGTGAGGCAGAGCTGTGCAAAGTCATCAGCCTTACTCTGTCCTCCAGAGTCGTCAAAGTCCAGTGACAAGACATAGAACTGGCAATGGCCCAGGATGCAATGAGTGACCCAGACTTTTCATAATGAAGGTCTTTCTGAGGACTTAGTGTATCTGAGGCTATACCCATTCAATGATTAAGGGCTAGGTAAGACAAAAGATGGATTAATTTACCAACACAAAGAAACTCAGGAGTTTCTGGCCTGAACAGAGGCCAGAAGGGCTATTATTGGCCATTCAATGAAAGTCAGAGTGATTTGGGTTTAAAGGCTAGTAGCTCTATTTAAGACACACTGGGCTTTTTTGAAGTCTAATTTTCCAGACAAAAATCAAACTGTCCCAACTTTTTTGAAGAAGATGAAAGAAGGAGAAGAAGATAATGATAATGACTATGGTGACAACAGATGCCATTAGTGTAAGTTTCACATTGCTGACAATTCACTTCTTGTTTTGCTTCCAGGTTTTCTAGTAATGAGAAATGAAGTACAAAATTGGTGAAAAGATAGAAAAAGTCACTTTAAATGGGTGTAAGTCAACAGGCCTACCTCTGAGGGTACTAAAACTTGCAAGTATGACTGGAGGCTCTCCATCAATAATAATGAGGACTCAAGGACAAAAGGAAAGGACCCAGGAGACTAGAGGTAAATAAAAGTTATTTTGGGACAGCTAGGTGACTCAGTGGATAGAGCACCGGCTCTGGAGTCGGGAGGACCTGAGTTCAAATCTGGCCTCAGACACATAACATTCACTAGCTGTGTGACTCTGGGCAAGTCACTTAACCCCAATTGCCTCACCAAAAAAAAAATAAAATAAAAGTTGTTTTGATTTTCAAAGGTATGAGGAAGAAAAGATGAGATTCTTGAAATTACAGTTCTCTAAGCTTGACTTTGGCCAATGGCAAAACATCAGAAGTTATGAGAGGGACAGTTTCAGAGAAAACTGAGAAGATATATAAGTGAGCAGAACCAAGAGAGTAATTTATACAATAACAACAACATTGTAAATACACACAACTTTGAAAAACTTAAAAACTCTGACCAATGCAATAATTAGTCATGATTCTAGAGAAGTAAAAAAAATGATGTCATCCATCCCCTGACAGAGAGGTGATGGTCTCAGGGTGCAAAATGAGATATCCATTTTTGGACATGGCTAGTGTGGGAATTTACTTTGTTTGATTGTGTATGTTTCTTTCAAATATGGGTTTTGTTTTTCCTTTTTTTTTAAGGGAATGAAGAGAAGTGTGGTTGTTAGAAAATTGATAGTTATTAATTGGAAGAAATAAATTATTTTTTTTAAAAAAAAGTTTGTTGGCTTTATCTCCTCTCCTCCAAATAATTTCTCACCCATTAGCTATCTAGCTTTTGGCTTTACCACACAAGTGAGACTTCTCTCCTTCAGATTATCAGTGTTCTCTCAACTGTCAGATCTGACGGCCTTATCTCAGTCCTCAACCTAATCGACCTCTCCACGCCAAAACAGTTGACAATCTTATCCTCCTAAATATTGTTTCTTCCATGAGTTTTTATGAAATTTCTTTTGAAATTTCGTCCAAACTTTTCTAACTTCTCTTTTGATGTTTCATTTGCTGGATCATCAAGGTATGGTAGACAGATTGTTGGATTCAGAGTCAAAGGACCAGATTCAAATACCACCTGTCATTTACTACCTATGTGACATGACTTTTGAGGCTTCAGATAGAATAGATTAGAAAAGATTCCTCATTAGTAAAAATGAGAGTTTGGATTACAGTAGATTACCTCTATATTCACTTTCATCTCTAAATCAATGATCCAGTGGTCCACCACCTATGCTTAGGTGCCCCCTAAATCTATGTCCTGGATTTTCTTCCCTCTCTTTTGTCCCACATTCTGAGGAAAGCCATTCTAAAAGGCTGAATGGGTATGATGCATATAATCTCACCAAGATTTCAGTGAGGGGGCAATAAGAGAGAAGAAAGAATGAAGCAGCATGATAGAAGTACGTAATTAGAGCTTAAGGTGTGGGTATAGGGTAAGGGTAAGGGATCAAGTCTCAGCTGTCGGAAAGACAAATCCAGGACTTTTGCTACTGCGTGTGTGAGAGTCAGCCAGACAGAGACAGAGACAGAGAGACATAGTCAGACAGAGACTGAAAGAGTACATGAAGGTCACATGGAAAATGTAGTGAGAAGGAAGAAACTGAAGATAACAACAAAGAGAGAGAAAAAAGGCAGAGGAGAGAGAAATAGAAACAGAGACAGAGAGAGATGGAGTCAGAGATAGAGAGAGATGGTTAAGCAACATATGGTAAGAGGGAAAACTGTTGACATAAATGCTGATTATAGATACTGGAAGAGCTAACTAAGGGGGAAGTGAAAAACTAAAATTTGGTTTGTCTCTGTTTTATATATCTATGTGTGTATGTATACATACATACACTCAATAGATCTACTTATGGGAACAGCTTACCCTTCTGCCTAATTCAGCACAATAAAATTATTATAATACAATTATATATATGTATATATATATATGTATATGTGTACATATTTATATAGAGAGATAGAAAGAAAGAAACCAAGAAAGAATTAGGAGCACTAAATCTGGAATTAGAAGACCTGGGTTCAAATCCTGTCTCTACTGTTTCTTCCTCAGTAAAATGATGGAGTTGGATCAAGTAACCTCTCAGCTCCCTTCCAACCCTAAATCCTATGAATCATTAAATATTTGTCAGATTAGGTATATTTTAAGTTTTATATGATGAAAACAATGCACACTGCACATGTATGCCTAGTCTTTGCTCAAGTACTTTTAAAACTAGAGGGAATATTGGCAGTAGGCCATATTCACACACCCAGGAAATAAGCCTATAGGAAACATCAGTTCTGAGCCACTAAGACCACTAAAAAACCTGTAAAGTATAATGGCCTATAAAATTTCACCATCAATTTCTCCAGTCATCATTTTGTAATCTCTATGGATTGGCAGAGAAAACCTTATTCCTCCTCAACCAAGCATTACAATCTCTTCTATAAACTACTTTTGAAGATGACCTAGAATCTCTCCACCAGGTTTTGGGGCTCTAGGAATATCCAGAGGGCAAATGATGCTCACCTGGACAAATAGAAAACAATCATGGCTATCAAAATACAGTTTGGATTAGAATTTGTTAAAGCAAATTCTAAGCTTATGGATATAAATACATACATATATGTGTACATACACATACATACACAGATCTATAGCTATGTGTTTGCTTATATATCTATAGCCTCTAGGGTCTAGCGATAGGCATGAGGGCCTATAACCTACCTATAGAGCCTATCTACAGAGATAAAGTCTTCAATAATTGTTTTTACCTATAAAGACTATTGACTGGTAGATCACAAAATGTGAAAATCTGTCTAAAACAGCAGCAAATTTAAGGGAAATAAGAATAGTTCCTTTACCCAAAATTCTCTGCACCAGTGTAAACACTGTATTTTAGTATGTTATACTTGTTCATAGACTGCCAATCAAAACACCTGGAGTCAAAATCCATCTCTGACACTCTGACTACCTATGTGACCTGGAATAAGACACTTAACCTCCCTAGGTCTCAGTTTTCTCAACTATAAAATGAGGGCTTTGAACTAAATGACTGCTGAAGTCCCTTTCAGCTCTGGATGTATGAACTATTCCAGAGTTTTCATGATTTTGTCTCCCTAGCCAGAATGTAAGTTCCCTGAGGGCAGGAGCAATGTCTCTCTCTCTCTCTCTCTCTCTCTCTCTCTCTCTCTCTCTCTCTCTCTCTTTCTCTCTCTCTCTCTCTCCCATCCTTCCTAATATAATACAATAGCTACTTTAAAATGTGTATTTAGTGAATGAAAATACCAAAATAGTGCCTAGAGTATGATACCATACATAGCTTCCCAGCTATTGGAACCTTAACCTGCCTTGCCCTTAACTAGACGAGTTTAGTATTGTTTTAAGCAGAGATTACTCAAGTAAGGAAATTTCCCATAGGTAAAGTATCTACCTTAGGCAAAGCATCCTATAACAATTCTTCCAGGAAATTGGTTGTTTCCCTCACCACCATCCCAGTGAGAGCCTTATTTATGTATATTACAACACATTAGCATACCCCATCTTTGACTCTACTCCAAACCATCCTTCACAGGCCACAGGCAGAGTGGGAATATATATGGGGATGAGGACTGGAGTGTTGCATTTCCCGGCTCCTGGGTGGTATAACTCCTCTGCTTACTAAGCAAATCCTCTCAGATCTGTGGTTTCTTTGGGCAAAATAAATAAATAAATAAATAAATATTACTCTTTCTTTAGTGGAAAAGGCCATGGAAACCAGCCTAGTATGCTATCCTTGCTTCCACCAATTTCATCGAAGTAAGGGTATGCCAAGATGTGGGAGCATCTACTCCTTCAAGAAAGCATCATTTGTGCAAAAGATGTTTCTTGCCTATGCCTATCCACTTATCCCAGTTCTATTCAATCAGTAAAACCACCAAAAAAAAAGGGAAATGTGTAAAAGGGCAGCTGCAATGGTGACTAATATATTCTAATAGTGCAGCGATTGCTTTTTGTGTCCTGTCCACATATTTCAAAACATTTCTGGAAGTGTGTTGACAAGCCTCATTTCCCAGGCAAAAGCATTTTATTCACCTAGTCATATGAAGAGTATGTGGAACTGAAAGCCAAGAAGAAAAAACTGCCTCTTTAGTCACCGTGTCTTTGTTTAAAAAAAAAAACTATAACAGGGAATGAAGAAAGAAAAGGACAGATGTAAAGAGAGGAAAGGGGGTAAAGAAGGAATTTTGAAAAGGTCCTTATACCTATCTTTTTAAACAAAACAAAAATAAGAAAATGAAACTTCATTACCTCCATCCTTGCTTTTCTGCTCCCCTTTCCACTTTAGTGACATCTCCCTCAACTTCAGACCCCAAAGACCCCTTTTTTTATGATCCCCATCATCCACATCAAAGCAGGAAAAATTCTGGCATATTATCCACACTTGTAGTGAAATCTATTCAGATGGCTGTTAACTCTCCTGTTGTATTTGTATTATTCTTTACATTAAGAGAGGTGATGGGCAGGTTATGGCTCCACTATGTCCTCTACTGTTATCAACACAATTTTTTAAATAATATTTTATTTTTCCCAATTATATGTAAAAACAATTTTCAACATTTTTAATTATAAATTTAAAATTCTCTTCCTCCTTCTTTCCCCTATCCTCTTCCCTGAGATGACAAGCAATTTGATATAGGTTATACATGTGCAATCATGCAAAACATATATTTCCATATTAGTCATGTTGAGAAAGAAAACACAGACAAAAAAAAAACACAAAAAAATAGTATGCTTTGATCTGCATTCAGACTCCATCAGTTCTTTCTATGGAGGTGGATAGCATTTTTCTTTATGAGTCCTTTGGATTTGTCTTGGATTATTGTATTTCTGAGAATATCTAAGTCATTCACAATTGATCATCGTACAATATTGCTGTTATTGCATACAATGTTCTCCTGGTTCTGCTCACTTCACTGTGCATCAGTTCATATAAGTCTTTCCAGCTTTTTCTAAAAACATCCCATATCAACATAATTTTAATTGCTCTAGAGGAAGACATATGGGGTAGACACTTACACACACACACACACACACACATACACACAAACATACACAGAGGAAAAGATAGAGAAGAGTCACAAGAAAAGAGAGGATATGAACAGGTACTAATTTTCGTCAATAAGAGGAACACTACAATGGTGAAGGTTTAACTTCATGAAACAATCATTTCATCAACAAACACTTACTAAGCATCTTGTGTCCCCATAGAAGCAGATATGAAAAATTAAACAATTTCCACTCTCAAAGAACTTACATTCTATGAGAGGAGACAACATACACATATGTCAGCATAGAAAGGAAAAAACAGATTTGAATGAATGTCTCATACCAATCCCTCAGGCTCACAACCTAGGAGTCATACTGGATTCCTCACTATCTCTCACACCCCATATCTGATCTATTGCCAAAGCCCATTAATTTCACCTTCATAATATCTCTCCAATATAAGCCTTTCCCTACTCTGATACTACCACAACCCTGGCACAATCTTTCATCACCTCACTCCTGGACTATTACTACAGCCTACACTATTATAAGAGCCTGCTGGTGGATCTGCTTACCTCAAGTGTTTCCTCCTTCCAATCCATCTTCCATTTAGCCACCAATGAGATTTTCCTAAAGTACAGGTCCAACCATGTCACACCCCCCATTAGATAAACTCCAGTGGCTCCCTAAAGTCTCCAAGAACAAATACAAAATCCTTTGTTTGATGTTCAAAGTCCTTCATAACTTTGCCACACACACACACACCTTTCCATTCTTCTTACACCTTATTCTCTGCCACATACTCTTCAATCCAGTGACACTGGCTTCCGTGATGTTCCACAAACAAGACACTCCATCTCTCAACTCCAGGCATTCTCCCTCACTACCCCCTATGCCTGGAATGCTGTCCTTCCTCTTCTCCATTTCCTGACTTCTCTTGTTTTCTTCAAATCCAAACTAAAATTGCATCTTCTAAAGGAAACATGGAGAAGTGAGGTGGTGCAGCGGATAGAATACCAGGTCTGGAGTCAGTAAGACTAATCTTCCTGATTTCAAATCTGGCCTCAGACACTTACTAGCTATGTGACCCTAAACAAGTCACTTAACTCTGTTTGCCTCAGTTTCCTCATCTACAAAATAAGCTGGAGAAGGAAATGGCAAATCATTCCAGTATCTTTGCCAAGCAAACTCCAAATGGGGTCATGGAGAGTTGGGCACAACTGAAACAACTCAATAACAAAATGAAATATTTCCCAACCCCTCATTATTCCTCATTATTCATTATTTCCTATTTATCTTGAATATAGATTGTTTGTAAATAATTGTTAGCTTGTTTTCTCCCCTGTGAGAGCTCCTTGAAGGCAGGTACTTTTTGCATTCCCAGCACCTGGTCCAGTTCCTAACACATAGTAGGAGTTTAATAAATGTGTATTGTCTGATTGAATGACTTTGTGAAACTTAGTGTGGTAATGATTCCCAGTTCCTATCATTTAAACTTTGCCTTGAAGCATTCTAAGTGTGAACCAAAATTTTTAAACCAAAAAATTAACTGTTAGAAGATGAAGATTCTTGCCTACAATTCCACATCCCTTGTTTTAAAATAAAAACTAACCCAGCAATAAGAACTATATCATCAACCACAATTGAAGAATACCCAAGGGGAAGGAAAACATTAAGGTTAAGAGCAGTACAAGCTCACAGGACTCACAGGAGGGTGGTATATGTGAATGTTGCACACCCCACACCCATAACCTACTCTTTTACCAAAATAAAACCTAACTAGGAAATCCACACCTATGATTTAAATCTCCAACTCCTTTCTTTTCACCAGTCAGGTTAGAGTATACACTGTCATGAAAGCCCATTACTAACTGGTATGAGGAGAAAGGCCAGAAGCCCCCAATCATAGCTACTCAGAATGATTTATGAACTCTCTATTGGGTAAAGTCCTATAGCCTAGAGCCAGGACTGGCAAAACGAACAGTTAGAAGACAATAAGGTTACTAAAAATCAGACTATGAGTAAGTTAGCACTAATGTAACTTAAAAGTGTTGTTCTGTCATCATAAAGGGAAAGGTCATGGACCCTTCAAGGGAAACCTTCATGAGTAGGTTGGTTGGAGAGGGAGCTACTTGATGGTCTCAATGGCACATGGAGATTTAGGAGTTCTCAAGCGTCATTTGTTTTGTTTTTTAATGACATGATCATTTGGAAAGCAGCTAAAGTTAGATCAATAAGCTCCTCTTCCCACTTCCCAGGGCCTATATCAAACACAGAGATTCTGTAGGGCACACATAGTTTAGAATCTGAGCTCAAAGCCATCCCTAACATGCAAACTATACCTAGTCAATTGCTATCCTCTCCACCTCCAAATGATTCATGGACACTTCTAGTGGGGAATAAAGAGGGTTTATTAAGGATATAAACAGGACATTTTCAAAGGAAAAAAATCCAAGCTATTGACAAACATGAAAAAAATGCACCAAATCACTAACAATTCAAGAAATGCACATTAAAGCAACTCTGAAGTTGTATCTCTCACTCATCATATTGGCAAAGATGACCAAAAAAAAAGGAAAATGACAAATGTGAGAGGTAAAACAGGCAAATTAATGACCTCTTGTTGGATGTGTGAATTGGTCCAACCATTCTGGAAAGCAATTTGTATCTATACCCCAAAAGTTACTAAACTGTGCATAACATTTGACTTAACAATATCATGTCTAAACCTAGATCCAAAAATAAAAAAATAAACGAAGAGAAAAAAGGGCAAATACATACAAAAATGTTTATAACGGCTTGGTTTTGTAGTGGCAAAGATCTGGAAACTAAGGGAGTCCCTCTCAATTGTAGAATAGCTAAACAAATAATGGCATATGTATATAACGAAATATTCCTCAACAGTAAGGAATGATGAAAGGCACGGTTTCAGAGAAAGCTGGGAAGACTCATATACACTGATATAGAGAGAGGTGAGCAAAACCAAGAGAACAATTTATACAATACCAACCTTCTAAAAACAAGCAACTTAAAAACCTCTGTCCAATTCAATGAACAAGCACAATTCCAGAGAACAGATGATGAATCATGCTATCCACTTCCTGACACAGAGGTGACAGATGCAGATGATGCAGAATAAGACATACAATTTTGGAACATAGTCAATGTGGGAATTTTCTTTGCTTGACTGTGCACATTTGCTATACGGGCTTTGTTTCTCATTTTTTTTTTCCACCTGGGATTAAGGAAGGAGGAAAGAGAGATAAGTTAAATGAAAAAAAGTAAATTAAAATAAAATGGTAAGAAACATTTCCTTCTTGCCAGCTAGTTATATATATATTTGAAGCTCATATACATACAGCCAGTCTAAGAAACACATGACTGCCATTGAGACAATACTGAAAGCAAAGCAAGGAGAATTTGTAGAAACAGAGTTGTTTGTGGAAAATCCAATGGATTTGGAATTAGAGGACCTGGGCATGAATCCTTCCACTGCCATTAACTATCTGTATTTCTTTGGGCAACTTCTCTAGACCTCAGTTTACTCATCTGTAAAATGAGTTGGATCTATAAGGCCCTAAAGATCCTCTTCAGCTCTAAAGCCTATGATCCTACCTTCTAGGCATCTCAGGTTGCCATATTGTAGAATCTTTCCCTCTCCAGGTTGTTCCCTCGTTTTAACGAAAGGTCAAGTTAACTTTAATTTCAATGCTTCAATGGATCTATGATGGGGCTATTCCCTCCAGTGGTACAGATGGTGACTCATCCACATTTTCTCATCCTATGCAATTCTTATCTGAGTTCTTCCATAAACTCTCCATTGAGGATCCTCCCAATTCAATAAAAGCCTTCCTGAAGGTCTTTTACAGTAATATCTCCTGAACCTATCTGTTTTAAATTGCTTTATAAAAATGTTAGCGTAAAGAAACCCATATTGTGACTTTCCCCATGCTTTCTAGAGATAATACTGATTTCTGTATCCTTCTAGGGTATGGGATCTTAACCTGAGATCCATGACTTGTTTTTCTTCAATATATATTTTTATAATTCTATTTCAATATAATTGGCTTCCTTGTAATTCTATGCATTTTATTTTATGGATTCAAAAACATTGTTCTGAGAAAGGGTCCATAAGCTTCATCAGAGTTCAAATGGGTCCGTGTTTAAGACCCCCTGCTCTAGGGAAAAAAGTTCCTTCCTAAGCTACTTCACTGAACCTCAGAAAATGAATTAACAATAAAGGTTTCAATACTAGGGGCCTAAAAATCTCAAGAAAAATATCCAAGTTGTACCTTAACCTCTTAATAGTCCCAAAATAATTTGATCCCCAAAGGGAGAGAATACTGTTCTTCTCTAATGTGCCCCATACATTACAGAAATTACTTAGACTGCAATATGTACCTAGAATGTGAGGAAATGGGTATGATTTCACATTGGAGTTAACAAAGAAGAAAATCAAAAAGAAAGCTCAAACCACCCTCTCATAGGAGTGACAAACCAAGCATTTTCTCTGATTCCTAGAGGAATTCACATCCCTTTTCGATTTTATGTCATTATTGTTCTCTTTTAAGTGGTAAGACAAAAATCCCACATGGGTGTCCTGCAAATGTAAAAGGGACAATAAAAAAAAAGGAATGTAGACTGATAGGATCTCAGAGCTATAAAGAGTCTTATAAATTATGTAGTCCATTTCTAAAATGGTGAAACTGAGACATAGGGAGTTAGTGTAATTTGCCAAAGGTTACACAGCAAATTTGTGGCTTTCCCATGGGGAAAAAAAATTCTTCTGTGGGCATTTTTAATCTGAACAAAGCCAGAAAGAGATGGGGAGATAGAATTCTCTCGACCCTTGCAAAATTTCACAGAATTTTACATCAAAAATCACTGAGTCAATAGAATTTGAGTTTGAAGGAACATCAGACACCCTGGAGATCAAACATACATGAATAGGAATCCCCTCCTATGACATTCCTGATAAGTGGTCATACAGCCTCCCCTCGGTCCACATTTTCCACATTCCAGTGTGGTCTGACTAGTACAGAATTGAGTCATCAAGTAGTACAACATGCATATGTTATAGATGAGCCAACAGAAGTGCAGGGAAGTTAAATGACTTGCCCATGGTCCCACAAGTAATCCAGATCTAACTCCAGAGTCAGCACTCATTCCTCTGTATTATGCCTTCTCCCTGGGAAGAAAAAGAGAAGAAAAGGAATACAAGAAGGAAGGGAAGAAATGAAAGGAGGAACAAGAGGAAGAAAATTAGAAAGAGGGGAAAAAAGGAAGAAGAAAAAAATGATGAAAAAGGGAACCATTGTTCTGGTTAATGAACTAAGGAAAAGAGGTGAAGTCTTGTCTTACCAGGAGATAATACAAAGACTAAAGGCTAGACATCTACTGTGTCACTAAACAGCTTTTCCTTTCAGATTGCTGAATAAAATGAACAAGCTTTGTAACCTTCACTGGATTTAACTTTGATTTTAATGCTTTGAGTTTTAAAAGTCCTGGATATATTACATATAACATATATAATGTGAATTTTTAACCAATTAAAAAGATACAGCAGGGACTGCAAATTTTTCCCTGCACAGAATGCTAATGTGTGATGGGGGTAGCGCTTCCCTCTTCCTTCCTAATAAAGGTCTCTGCAAAATCTAAATAACACTGATCAATTGCCTCGGGGTACTTAACTGGATTGATGATAATTTAGGAGAAAATACAGTGTGCTCTGAATCTCTATGCCTGCGAGAAGGTTTGAGGCCCAGATGAGAGGTGTATCACTTAGGTCTTAAAGAAAAGAGGACACAGTGTGCAATTAACAACCAAAAGCCAACATAGACCTGGGAAGAGGGACCTGTTTGTGAGGTTTTCAGTCATGCTCAAGCCTTCTTGATCCCATTTAGGACTTTCTTGGCAAAGACACTGCAGTGGTTTGTCATTTCCTCCTCTGGCTTATTTTGCAGATGAGAAACTGAGGCAAATAAGGTTAAGTGACTTGCCTAGAGTCACACAGTAGTAAGAATCTAAGGTCAGATTTGAACTCAGGGAGATTGAGTCTTCCTGACTCCAGGCCTGGTTCTCTATTCACTGTGCCATCTAGCTGCCTGATTGTATGGTACAAGAGAAAATTTTCCCTCCAGTCTTTGGCATATCTTTTGTGTGGGAGTCCTAGGGCTATAGGAACTGAAATATAAGATAAAAATAGAAGAACCTGGAACTGTGACACAGACAAGCCAAGGAATCTGAAAACAGAGAGCTGGTACCCCAAGAAAGGGAATGACTTTCTCTGCTTGTGGCTGAGGAAGACTGAGAAAGTGACGGGTTCAGGTAGAATAGGGATTTAGTTCTGTTGTGGACTCCCGTTGACAGTATGGTGAAACCTATGGCACCCTTCTCAGAATAAAGTCTTTAAATGCATAAAATATGTAGAATTACAAAGGAAAATAATTGTAATGAGATATAGTTTTTTTTGTTTTTTGTTTTTTTTATTTTTGCTTCACCAACCCCAGGTTAAGAATTTCTGAGGTAGCACAATGCAGGATGGCAAAAGGAATGTTCCGTGGAGAGGTTAACAATAATATCGATAAGATGGGCCAGATGTGTGAACTACAGAAGGAACAATGCCTTGATAGCCAGAAGAGTCATGGAGAGGAGCCCTGGGTGCCCCATTAGGGTACCTTTTCCAGGGAGGACTGTACAGGATCGAAGTTCTAACAGGACTCTAAAGGAAGAGTTGTTCCATGGAGGATACCATCATTTTCTATGGGTTTTGATATGGATGGAGGGCAGAGAGCTTAGCTGGTAGAGCATCAGACTCTTAATCTGATAGTCCATGTCATAGGTCAAGTAAAATTTATAGATAGTGTGATATATTGAGGCAGCTGTTGGAGCAGAAGATAAATCACTGGTCCTGGAGTCAAGAAGACCTGAATTCAAATCTAGTCTCAGACATTTACTGGTTGTGTGACCCTGGGCAAGTCACTTAACTTCTGTTTGCTTCATTTTCCTCAATTGTAAAATGGAGATAATAATAGCACCCACCTCTCAGGGTTGTTGTGAGGATCAAATGAGATAATATAAAAAAAATCTCAGTGCCTAGAACAGAATAGATGCTTAATCAATAGTTATTCCCTTCCTCTCCTCCCACCCCAACATTGGCAGCTAAGTGGTATAGTCAATAAAAGTGCTGGTTCTGGAGTTAGGAAGAATTCTGATTCCAATCCTGCCTCAGATTTTTGATAGATGGATGACCTCTGAGATAATCACTTAACCTCTCTCAGCCTCAGTTTTCTCATCTGTAAAATGGAGGTCATAATAGCACCTACTTCACATGGCCATTGTTAGGACCAAATGATAAAATATATGTAAAGCATTTTGCAAACCTCTATATATAAATGTTATATAAATAGTAGATGTTGGTGGTGGTGGTGGCAGCAGCAGCAGTAGCGGTAGTAGTAGTAGCAGCAGCAGCAGCAGTAGTAATAGTAGTAGTAATAGCAGCAGTAGTAGTGTAGCAGCAGCAGTAGCAGCATTAACAGCAACAGCAGTTAGTAGTTTTGGAAAAAGTTCTGAATTTTGGCATCAGGAAAACCTGGATTCAAATCCTGCCCCTGATACTAGCTTTGTGACCCTGGGTAAGTCACTTAACTTTCCTCAGCCTCAGCTTCCTCATCTGTAAAATAAGCGGATAGAGCATTCCTCCTGGAGTCAGAAAGACTCATCTTCCTGAGTTCAAATCCAGCCTTAGATACTTATTAGCTGTATGACCCTAGGCAAGTCACTTTACCCTGTTTGCCTCAGTTTCCTCATCTGCAAAATGAGCTGGAGAAGGAAATGAAAAACTAACCCAGTACCTTTGCCAAGAAAACCCCAATTGAGGTCACAAAGAGTTGGGCACAACTGAAACACTGAACAACAACAGCAATAATGTGTAGAATTGGGCCATATATATACATATATATGTATATATATAATATATATACATATATATGTATATATGATATATATATATATATCTTGGAAAGATTCAATCAATTAAATATTTATTAAGAGGCAAAAAAACAGTCCCTGCCCTCAAGGAGCTTATAATCTAATGGGGGAGACAACATGCAAACAAATATATACAAAGCAAGCTATGATACAGGATAAACAAATATGTTGAGTTTAAGATGTCTACTGAGCATCCAGTTCAAGATGTATGAAAGGCAATTGGAGACTTGAGATTGGAGGTCAGCAGAAATTGGAGGTGGGGGGACAGAATGGGTAAATTTGAGAATTCTCTACATGGAAATGCTTATTAAACCCATGGGAACTAGCCAATAACAGAACCTTGAGGGGCATCTATGGTTAGAGGATGTGATCTGGATCTGTGATATATCAAAACCACCGTGGAGAAAGTGGAAGGAATAACTATATAAATGTGGAGAAGGAGAAGGAAGATTGCCCAGCAGTAGTGAGGGCCCACTTGAGATTGTGTGACATATATTTGTAGTGCACTCAGTCAGAATGGTTGCATGATTTTCTCCATCTTCATTCAGCAGTATGTGTGTAAGAGTGAAGGCAGCACACAGTGGAAGTGATCTAAGGCTGAGGCTTGGCTGGATATAATCGATGATATCATAAGGGATTAAGAGAAGAAGGAGAGAATGATTAGTGCAGGGGAGATGACCTGGGAGGGATTAGAGGGATTGGAAGTTACAGTGCAAAGAATAATGTTTAACAATAACAAAGAAAGAAAAAAAAACAGTCCTTACTATCAAAGAACTCACAATCTAACGGGGAAACAACATGCAAATAACTATGCACAGACGCAGTATACACAGAATAAATCAAGGGTAGTCTCAGAAAGAAGACCCTAAGATTAAGGATGTGGAAAGTCCCAGAAGAGATTAGAAGGTGGGACTTTAACTGAGACTGAAAGGAAACTAAGTAAGTCAGGAGACAGAGAAGAAGAGTTCCAGGCATGGGGGATATAGATAGTGAAAACAGTCAGAAGATGGAATGTCTTGTGCAAGGAAGAGCAAGCAGGTGAATATTGTTGGATCACAGAGTACAATCTCCAAATCCACACCTTTGATGCTACATGCAGTTTAGTGTTAAGAGAGTTCAAAAGCAAAATCCAAAAGAAGTAACCTAGTGGGATAGCCCCAGGGGTCAGTGGCTCCTGGACCTTTTCCCTGGGTGGATAGCTGGCTGTCAACCTTCTGGGAAAGTCAGCAAAAAATGCATGGATCATATGCATGATACCCTGCTGCTAATGTGAGTCCCTGGTTGGGTCTTGTGTTGTTTCAAAGCCTAGACACAAAGCAGATAAAGGAATGACAATGACTATCACAGATTCAGCCACAGAGCTTCAGGGCTGAATTCACCTGCTAAGCTTACTTCCTACAATGCTGGTGGTGGGCAGCAGGACATGAGAGCCTTCAAGATTTCTCTCATTAGGGAAAACAAAATGAGCCTGGAGGAGAGAGCAGATAGGATTGTGAGGCAGCAGAGTTTCTTACCATTCAGCTTTGCATTATAGAAAGGAGGGAAAAATCAAGTCATGGGCCAAGAGCACCACGGGTGGAATTAAAAAGCCCCACACACAATAACTTTAAGTAATGGCAGAAAGATTTAAAAAGCAGACCTCAGCAGAAAAGAATGGGGAAACCTTCAGTACACTGACTTCATTGATACCCCATTTATCAGCAATTACTGACTCCATTAAAGGCAGAGTTTACAGCAGACAGAGAAGCAAAGCCTAAAATATGTCCCAACAGATGGACAGAGAGTGTCAGTGATGCCGTATTTCAAAGGCATCTGCAAGTTTGTTATCATTGTACATGGAGTCAGAGAGACAGCAAAAAAACAGTGACCAGAGAGCCAGCAAATGATTTACTTGACCCTGGATGGGTAGAACTGACAGCAAAAACCTCATTAATTCCTCAGGTCACTCTGGAAGACATTAATTTGGTTTGGACTCGGGACGAGGGGAGATTTTCCAGACATACACTAGAAGTTATGAAATCTCTATGGCCAGGGAAAGTATGCCCAAATCACTTTTTGCATAAATCAAGCTGACTTTCTGAACAAGGATAATATGCTTAATCAAGGGAGTTATGGAACTTCTTGTACTTATTAGACAGAAAATATAACAATATTTTATTTGGTTATCAGTTCTGGGAGAGAGACCTTCCCCCCTTCCATAACTGCTGTCTTCTTCTGCCAGCATAAGAGATCATCTGCAAGAAATGAGCCATGTAAATAATTTGTTAGCACCAGGCTACCCCTATATTTTTATAAATGTGCATGAATGTCTTGTGGTCATTTTTTTTCTGAATCCCAGCTAAGCTGCCAGCTCGCTTCTTCCTTCTCCCTTTATCTGAAGCCTCCTCCTGCTGAAAACATGTCTATAAATAACAGCCACAAGTGACTGGTGGTTTTATTATGTATGTTTGGTTGCCTGGGCCCAAATTAAGAAGTCTGGGATCAGGGCAACCTCGGGTTGAATTATTGAGCATATAATCCTGTCTAGAAAAGGTATTCTGCTCTTCTTCCAAACACACATATCTGAGCACATGCAAGTGAATGTGGGCAACTCGTTGCCCCCTACCCAAGAACCTGAATATTCCTGGTAACCAAAAAGGGACCAGAATCTGATCCTGTGCAGCTCAATGACTGCCATTCCTTATGGTTCCCCAAGACATGCATTGATTTATCTCATTGTTGACTAGGGAAAGAAAGGCTGCAAATTATAATATGTCAAAAATCAGCCAGTTAAAGACTGAAAAAAAATCAGTTAGATGGATTACTTGGTGTTTTGTAAACTAAAGTGACTTATCATTTGTAACTAAATTAACAGATGAATTCAGTCAAAATGTTCAATCTGGTCTGAGATGGAGACAAAGGAAGGGTGGGAAAAAGAATTTAAGAAAAGCAACAGAAGCAGATAGAACAAGATAGAGACAAATACACAGGCAGACAGAGAGGGACAGACAGAGAGAAACACATGAACACATGAATGAAATGCTGCAAAAGCAAAGAGCCTAGACCTGTGTCTCTGAAGCAAGAGCCATACACCAATGTGCCTGATGATATCTTCGCTTGTAAATGTTACATCCATCATGTCTAGAAAGAGGTTATCTCTGGCTTCATAGAACATGCATTAGTACTTTTTACTCATTCAACACAGGACACTCCCTATCAACAACAGTCTGCTTAAAGAGGACTAGGGGAATGAAAATTAATCACAGGAAAAGACAATTTAAGGGAGTTGTACTATAAAGGAGTTCATTAGTAGGCCATAAAGTATTACTTCTTAACTAACCAACCCTTGTATTCTGTTCCCTCTCAACTCAGCTGTCTTGGGGGTGCACACTGGCATATTTACCTGGTCACCTCCAAGCCCACCCTACTTGATATTTCCTGTCATCTTTTCTCCAGCTTACTGAGAATGCTTTGCAAAAATATTATTAAATGATTTGAATTACTGAATCATGTCTTAAGCAGTCAAAACAGTGGGCAAATGCCCAGTTGGATTTTGGAACAATCTGACAGTGAGACAGTCGTCTCATCATGGGATGCCAAGTTTTCATTTCCCCTACCTGTTTACTTGATCTGCCTCCTATTCAGCAACCACATACCTATCATTCCATTATTCTCCAGACCCCATAGCACTTCTGAAAGTTATTCAAATGGTATTATTCATTATAAGTATTCCTCAAATTATTTCTGTACCTTTGTTCTATGAACCCAGTTTGATAGTTAACTTACTGAATGTCAAAGTCAAGATCAAAACAGATCTTGACAGCCTAGAACACTGAACAAACTCTAATAAGATTATGTTTAATTATATATATAAATATATGTATATATATACATATATATAATTATATTTAAAATTAAGTCCTTCACTTGGGTTCAAAAAAATCACCAAGTTAATGGGCAAAGTATGGCTAGGTAGTAGTCCATTTGAAAAGTCCCTGGAAGTTATGTTATACTACAATCTCAATATGAATCAGAAGGATGACATGGCAGCTAATGTAAGCTTAGACTACATTAACAGAGGCACATTGGGTCCAAGATTATGGAGGTAATGGTTCAACCATACTCTGCAATGATCAGACCATTTCTGGAGAATTTTGTTCTTCTCTAGGTGCCACATTTTAGGAAGAACATCAACAAATTGGAATGTATGTAGAAAAGGGTGACCAGAATTGACTGTAGAACATACTATATCAATTGAAAAAAAAAGTGATTGGTAACTACCTTCACATATGTGAAGGCCTATCAGATAGAAAAGAGATTAGACTTGTTTTTCTTGACTCTGAAGGGGACAGAGCAAAAGGGAAATAGTCAGTGAAAGTTACATTCAGTAGTCTCAGTCGTGTCCAACATTTTATGACTCCATTTGGGGTTTTCTTGGCAAAAACACTGGAATGGTTTTCCATTTCCTTCTCCAGTTCATTTTACTGATGAGGAAACTGAGGCAAACAGGGTTAAGGGACTTGCCCAGGATCACACAGCTAATAAGTGTCCCAGGCATGATTTGAACTCATGAAGATGAGTCTTCTTGATTCCAAGCCCAGTGCTCTATCCACTGTGCCACCTAGATGCCCTACATTTAAAAAAAAAAGCTTAATAACAATTAGAGCCCTTCAATCATGTAATCTGCTACTGCTGGAGGTAATGGGTTCACCATTAATGGAGGTCATCAGGTGGAAGATGGATAATCATTCATCAGGGAGATTATAGAGGGGTTGATGTTTAGGTGTGCGACATACTAGAAGGACTCAAACATCCCTTCCATCTTTGGATGCTGTGGTTCATCAGGATAAAATTGTCAGTTTCTATAAATTTTGAACCCTAGAAGTTCTAGCTGGAAACTCAGTTTGATAGCTAACTTATTGCATGTCAGAATCAGAATCTATATATTTCTTTCATACCACTAGGAACACCAATGCTTTGTATGGGGCTCTAGACTTATTAATCAATCAATACATGAACATTTACTAGGTACTATTTCATGCCAGGCACTGTGCTAGACACTACAGAAACAAAGGCAGAAATGAAACAGTCCCTGTCCTTAAAGATCTTATATTCTCTTAATTGACTAAAGGTCTTTCTATGGAAAAGAATTAAAAGGTACTGAAGATTTCCATCCTTTATCTCACACCATGTTTCTCCCTTCAACTTAGGGTTCTAACTAGTCTGAGCTAATGTTCTGTCATGGAACAATGGATATGGGATAACCCCCTGGTGTATTCTGTTCTAATACTCAAGCCTAGAACCTCAGAGTTGTCTCCTCAAATCTCTTTTAAAAATAAAAGAAAAAAATCCATCTTATTGCTTCTTCATGATAAAAATCTAGGATGTTCTTTCTAAAAGCTGTATACCAAGGTCCTATGAACCTAATCACCACCACCACCTTGCCCCCCTAAAATGAAGAGTCAAGAATTCAAGAGGAATAGGATTAAGCAGAGGTTCTCATCTTTTTCTTCCCTCCTCAAAATAAAATGAACATTTTTCATATTTAAAAGCCTTCCTCCAGCCAACCTCTGGTGAAACTATGCAGACCCTGATGGTGATTTCAAAGGCTACCAAACCAGATACACAGTCCAAGCACTGAAAAAAGTAGGAGCAATGAGATATTAGCCAACTAGATTTCAATGTCAATAAATGTTTATTAAGTGCCTACTATGTGCCAGGCACTGCTAAGTGTTGAAATACAAATTAAAACAAAGACAGCCGCTGTCCTCAGGGAATTTACAATCTAATGGAACAAAGACAAAACACAAAAGGAAGATGAAAAGGAGGAGGAAGAGGAAATGTACCAGGCTCAGGGGCATGATGGAAAAATCCAAAGAAGTCAAAAAACAGCATAGGAAATAGGAAGAAAACTGTGTTGAGCCCCTCCTCAACAGAGGCCCTGGGGCACATGATCATGCCCTCCAGTGAGAGGATTTTTCTCTTTATAATAAATAGTTGGCAGTGGGTGAAACATTAAGCACATAGTTTGAGAAGTTTTTCTTCACTGAACTAACTGAATTCGACTAACTGCAATGTGAAAGGAAAGGTGGCTTGTCACCTGTTAGTTTCCTGCATCCTCCACCTATACAGTAGAAGTTGTGGCTAATATAGATCCACTTCATTGAAGGCCATATTCATGTCCAGTCTATACTCATATGGACCACATCTTGACAATTCCCCAAGTAATGATAGTGACACATGGTCAGATACCGGCATCTCAAACACAATAATACTTTTAAAGCACATCTTTTCTTGCTAATATTATTACTTTATTTCCATTATCTGCTAATGGCAGATTCTGATGTTTAAAACTTCTCAATGTTACTTTGATTCTAATTCCATGCATGTTTGAGGGTGGGGCAAGCAGGGAGGAAGAAAAGACTAGAGCCAAGAGAAGAAAGGATAGAAAGCATTATTCAGTAATCCTATAAGAAAAATCCAAATTTGAAAATAGCAAATTGAATTTTCAGTGAGAAGCTCAGCTTGCTTGGCCTTGAGTAGAATTGAGTTGTTATAGGCTATATCTTTCTATATTTCTATTTAGTTTTTCTATTTAGTAAGTTTATTAGGTATTTGAGACAGCAGGCAGTCCTAAGATCAAACAGCATCACAATCAATAAGTAAGACCAACATTAGTCCCAACAAGTTCTATATTACACAGTAAGTTTCTCTGTTTACAATCATCCTGGAATCAGAGTTGGAAGGAACCTCAGGGAGCATTTAGCGTGATGCAGAATCCACTTTTCAGGCCTGATAAAGTGGTCATCCAAACTTTGCATCTCCAATGAGGAGGAACACCCTACCTAACTGAAGCCCATTCTAGTTTTGAATATCTTTTGTTGTTGCTGTTCAGTTGTGTCTGATTCTTCATAACCCCAGTTGGGGTTTTCTTGGCAAAGCTACTACAGTGGTTTGCCATTTTCTTTTCCAATTCATTTTATGGATGAGGAAACTGAGGCAAACAGAGTTAAATGACTTGCCCAGGGTCACACAGCTAGTAAGTTTTTGAGGTCAGATTTGAACTCAGGAAGATAAGTCTTCTTGACTCCATATCCCGCACTCTAACCACTGTGTCAGTTAGCTCCCCTTTGAATAGCTTTAATCACTTGGAATTTTTCCATCATCAAGCCTAAATTTGCCTCTTTGCATCTTCCACCCACTGTTCCTAGTTCTGCCGTCTAGGGTCAAGCAGAACAAATCTAATATAAATTCAAAGTCCTCCATTACCTGCCCTCCTTCCCACCTTTCCCATTTTCTTCCATCTTCATCACCTCCCTGTCAAGTACTCTGCAATCCAGTGACCCTGTCCTCCTTGCTATTCTTCCAACAGGCCACTATCTCCAGCTCTGGGCAATCTATGCCTAGAATGCTCTTCCCTCTTCATCTCCTCTCCTTACCTTCCCTGGCTTCTTTCAAGTCCCAACTTCCTCCCTCTCTTAATTATTTTCTATTTATCCAGTATATAACTTGTTTGTATATGTCTATTTGCTTATTGTCTCCACAGCAAGCTCACATGATTGTGAGCTCCTGGAGGGCAGGGACTTTTTTGCCTATACTTGTATCCCCAGAGCTTATCAGCCCTTAATAAATGTTTATTGACTAACTGATCATCTCCAATTTGTCCTGTCTACAGCTTGTTTGTACATAGTTGTTTACATGTTGTCTCCCTCAGTAGAACATGAGCTCCTGAGATCAGGAACTATCTTTTGCCTTTCTTTGTATCCCCAGAGTATAGCATAGTGTCTGGCCCATAGAAGGTGCTTAATAAGTGTTTATTGACTGACTAATATGTCTTCCATAACCCTTAAAACAGTGAAAGATAATTATCATAGTCCTCTCTTCTCTGGGCTAACAATCCCCAGTTCTTTCAAATGAAATGATACTCATATGGCATGATCTCAAAGCCAGTGCCCATCTTTGTCACTCTCACCTGGACATATTAGCTTATCAGCATCTTTACAGAGTTACAGTTGTATAGTAAATTAGAAACCATCTAGTCCATTCCCTTCATTTTTCAGGTCTCAAGGTTCACTTAATCTCTTTGAGACTCTCAACCTTCTTCCCTAACTTTCATCATCTACAAAATAAGGGGATTTGGATGACCTTCGAGGTAACACCTGGTTCTAACATTCTATATGAGGTGATTTTCACAGGAATAAATGGCAGCAGTTCCAACATGAACAGGAAAGCCAATATGAGACAAAACCCAAGTCACCTGAGTAAGCACGAATGGTGGAAAACATGGGCCAAGCTGTGATCTGGACCAGGTTAGAGGAAGAGATCAAGAGACTAGCTCTATTTCCAGGAATTGTATCCAGAAAAAAACTAAACTTTGGGGCATCTGGAACTGGTATATGAGCCCAGGCCCATTTTCCAAAGAAGGTTGATATGACTCAAATACCCCTTAAGGACCTGCAAAAACTTCTTTTCCTTTCTATATAAACTGCCCACGTTGAGAAGAAGTCTATGGATCTAGACTAGAGTCAGTAGCTACTTTCTTCTTCTCAAACCCCTATCTCTCTCCCCAGACTGAACTAAGGTCTTTTTAATTATGTCTATAAAGTAGGAGAAGATGCAGGAATCTGGAGACTATAAAAGGAAATGAACAGGGGTGATTAGAAATGCTTTATTTGGGAGGGATTGGGACTGAGGATCATTTTTCCAGATGGCAGCAGCATGTGCATATTAATGGAAATTATTAATGAAAAGTCATTATGACTGAGAAACGATTGTCCTGTGTTAAGTTTGCTGGAGCAGAGCAACAAATTTTTCTATCGGACTTTGTTCTCTGCATACTTTTGTAGCTACTCTCACAGCATTTTGTCCTCAATTCTCCTCCTGGAATAGCTGTTTTTGTAATGTGAATCCTGGGGGGATGACTCATGGAGGCTACATAAACTTTTATCTTCATCTGTTTTTACAGTAATTAGACCAGAGCCATTTTTTTTTTGTGGCAGTACATGAGTCAAATTTGCAATCACTCTCTGCTCTGCTCTCTGCTCATTATTACTGTCCTCTCACAATTCAATGGATCTCATGAACTTTGAGTTTGGCTGCTTAAGTTATCTGGTCAAGTAATTATGGATGTGTTGGTTGGTTGGCTTTTTTTTTTTAATATAAGTTGGTTCAGATCAAAAGCTGGCCTAAATTCAACTTTTAACCTCATTTCATATTAGGATCATAGATGTTGCTTTGCAGATAATTAAATAAAAGCAGAAAAGTCAGCCATTCACAAACGCCTGCTTCTACTGTTGCTCATTTTTTTAGCGTTTCTGTTGTACATTTGGAGGACATGCAAGGCTTGGGTAGATTTTGCTTTTTCAGAGACAGAAAGGATATGCAAACTATTAATTTTTTAATTATTGTAATTGAGTGGGACAGTTCCAGATTGCAAGTCCTTACTCTGGAGAGACACACCCTTGTTTTTGGCAAAATATCCATCATATTTGCTTCTCTCACCCTAATCCCTCAGTGGAGTTGAGAGGCCTCTTCTCTTGCATCTTTCCCCCCAGAATCTCACTTTATGACTTTCAAGTGTTGCCATTTGCTGGATGTTTCAACTTCTAATCAAGCCATCTCTGTCATTCTCCAGAATTTTAGTGTTCCAATAGCTATTCAGGCTCTCTGGTACCCTCATTGGCTCTGTCCCAAGGCCTTGTGCACTTTCAGAAGGTGATAAGCTCATCATTGAACTCAATTCCTGGAGCCTGTCCAGTAAAGGTGCTGAAAAAAGAAAGGAAGTTATAGAGCTATAGCCCTCGTGTCTTGCATTATGCAACTAGCAACTGGTAAATGAAATCAAATGGGGATAGACATGTTCTACAGAGAAAGGAAATGTTGCCAATTCCAAAAAGGAGTGAAGGGAGAACAGGAGGTAGTTGTCAGTTGGAGAAAATACAACAAATGAACAAATGAATACTTGTATAGCATTTATTAAATGCGTTGTGTGCTAGCTATCGTGCTATGCACTGGAGAAGCAAATTCAAAAACTGAGACAAAAATTAGAAGCTTACATTCTAATGGGAGAGAACATTTAAAGGAAGCCAAGGTGGCCAGGGAGAATAGTTTTGGTTGGTTTAGGAAGTCACAGTGATGGTAAATTGATCCAGGGTTCCATTGGGTTCAACCCAAATAAAAAAATGACTAATCATAATTCTCTCTGCCAGGTGAATTCCTCAGATTCTGCTGTAGAACTGTCTCTGGGCAACCTCTAGCCTTTTCCCTTTCTCTGGACCAGCCCCTTCATTCATTCACTTGGATCCCTAACAAAATGCACATTCGGCCTCCTCTTTGAAATCCATCCATAAAACTCACTTCTTCAAAACTTCTGTAGCCAACACTTAACACTGTAGGCATTCTCCCTCAAAATAGAAGTGAAGTCAATGGCCAAAGAAAAAAGATAAACTTAACCCAAATGAGTAGGAGGGGAGAGTGCTCTGGTTTCCTAAATAAGGCAGTAGACTTGGAATCCCAAGACCTGTCTCTGTTCAAGTCAAACCATCGCTGCATCACTTCCTAACTGCAGGACCTTAGGAAAGTCACTGAAACCCTACCCCTACCTCTGTTTCCACATTTATAAAATGGAGGTGGCAATATGTATATTACCTACTTTGAGGATTGATGTGAGGATCAAATAAGATGATTCCAAGCATTGTGGTATAATAAGTAAATTCCTGGAATTGGCATCAGAAAATCTGGGTTCAAATCCCACCTCAGACATTTAATAGCTGTATGATCATAGGTAAGTCATGCAACCTCTCTAAGCCTCAGTTTCCTCGTCTGTAAAAGGAGTGGGTTGTACTTGTTGGCCTTTAAGATCCTTTCTATCTCTAAATCTATTATCCTATGACTACCTAGATATCTATCTACCTGTCTATCTAGATATATATATATATTTATATATATATATATCTAATTGCATATCTATGAAGTTATAACCTCTAAATTGATATATAAATGTTAACAGGTTTTGTTGGGGGTTTTTTAAGATTTTAAACCCTCCTTTTCCCTTCTCATTTATTTCCTCTTTTCTCCCTTTTTTTTTTTACCACACTACCAGCACTAATTGCTAAGTTCAAAGAGGGAACTAGTGTGGAGTAGAAGGAAAGATGATTGAGATGGTCCAAGGATTGCTGGGAAGGAACCATTCCAGTTCTTTTTAGCTCACCTCAAGCCTTAAATGGGACCAGGGTAGTAACCTCTCTCCCCCAATATTTATCATTTGATATTTTCATCTTTGGATTAGGTTTTAAGCCTAACCAGAAACAACTACCTCCATAATTTCCATGAATGTACATCCCAATAATGGCCAGGCCTCACAGGCTTAGCTGCCTTCTTTACTTTAATATTCTTTCACGATATCAGTTCTTAAAATCTTTCCAATTCATTCATTTCCTAGCTACCTCTACAATTTATAACTCAACAGAAATGGATTTGATTTGGGAGAAATTAAGACCAGTTCAAACTCTGAGACAGAGACTGGGTCTATTTAACTATCCTTGTTTGGGGCCGCCCCCACTGCCCTATTGAATTGAACATTTATTCTACATGGTTTGGGCAAACATTTCTGTGAGAGAGCAAAAGACCTATTTAAAAAAAAAAAGGTCTCAAACAATGAATTCTCTCTAGCCTGTGTTTCCAAGTTTTAAACCAAGCCTCCAAAACATTCTCCTTTGTCATCTAAGTAAATCAACACCCAAATACCCAGATGATTCTTTTAGAACACTTCCTGAATTCATAATTCCATCTCTTCCTGGGAAGAGGGAATAAAAAGTAAAACATGTGCCATTACATGTGCATCAGTGTACTTTTGCTTCTCTCAGCCATGAACAAAGAGCCAAGACTATGAATATTGAGGTGATGAGGGTTACCAGCTTGCCCTGTCGAAAGAGAAATTGTCTATGTTCTTTCTCCACTTTAGGCATTTCTGTTGTCCTATCTTGGCCTCACACTAAGCAATAGATAACCACCATGCTCCCCATTTGTAGGCCCATGGCATGAAAGATGGTGGACCCACGACTCCTGTGATTAAGATAAATGTCACAATGTAAATCAGGCCCACTATCAGGCCTGTCTATCACTTACCACTTGATTAGTTATAACAAGCACAGAACGAAACTCCATGGAGCAACCCCCTCCCAACCCTTAAGAGTTGATAGAGGCAGGAGTTAATTAACTGGCTGCCTACAGTTTGGCAGGTGACCCAGGCAAATGAATGGTGAAGGCCTTACAATAACAATTCAGGATATGGAGAGAAAGGCCAGAGCTTTGGGAGAAAGGGGGACAGTAATAGCAGAACCAAGTAGGTCAGAGGAAGTATAAGGAAATCACAGAACCCTATGGCAGGGTTCGGCAGGGTCATTTGTGTCATAGGTTAGTAATTAGTGTCACTTTTAGAATTCCCTCATCGGTGATTTGCCAATTGATTTTTGTAACAATTTCAGCTTCCCTTGAGTAGGTATCACTTCTGTCTTTCCTTTCTCCAAAGTCCAAAGACTGGTCTTACAATGTGCCCAGGTTGACTATTCTGACTGAACCAATTGGCCCATTCAAAATTTTTAAGTTTGACTGATTTTATCTTTTAGTTAGATAGTTGTTTCACTAAAACACTACAAAGAAAGCTATTTTGCATATGAGCTTCAAAGATGAAAACTTGGGCTTAGAGAAAATTCAGTGTTTGAAACTAGATTCGGAATTAGTTGACAACAAATATTTATGAGTCATATACTGTGTGCAGAGAACAGTAAAACTTGCAGGAGAGATAGAGAATTTAGATAAAGGCACAGTCATGGAGCTATATTAGAATCTTGGAGGAAGGGAGATAGAGTGAGGAAATAAGACATATAGTATTATATAAGTGCATTCAAGAGTTACAAAACAAAATGCTATGTCAGGTCTGAGGAGGAAGGGCATTAATGATTAGAGGCATCAAGGAAGGCTTTGCTAGGGACATGGCATTTGAATTGGGCATGAATGAATGGGTAGGAATTCAATAGGCTAAGTATAGATGGGAGAGAAGAATCAGAGAAAGCATTCCAGGCATGGTGGTGATAGAAAACTTGAAGGACATTTTCCAGGGCAGTCAGTTCAGCAGGAGCATAGAGTGATCTAAGTTAAAGCTTTCAAATTAGGGTGTCACCAGATTGCGGAGGGCCTTAAATGTCAAAATGGCCAATTAACACTAGTGAGATCTATTTCCAGATAGAAATGTGACCAAATGAAAAGAATGCTTAATTTGGGCCAAAAGACCTGGGTTTGAGTTCTAGCTCAACCCTGGATAAAACACTTTACTCCCTCCTTTAGCTATAAAATGAAGAGATTGTACTAGAATCAGTGGTTCTCAAAGTATAGGACCCTTTGAAGTCCCCAAGACTCTTTTAAGCGGTTCAGGAAGTCAAAATTATTTTCATAATAATACCAACATATATTCATTTCTAATATAATAAATATCAATATAATCTATATTTTTTAAAAGTACAGGGCGGGAGGGTAGAAAGGGAAGAGGGTCCTCAGCAATTTTTAAGAGTATGAAAAGATCCTGAAGCCAAAAAGTCTGAGAATCTCTGGCTAGATAATCTGGAATTCTGAAATGATTTTTCTCTTCCTATGAGGAAAGGGCAAACCCCCAGAACTAGAGCAAAAAGCAAATTGCTTCCATGTTGATTCCTGGCAAAAAAAGACCTTTCTTCAACCTCTTTCCTTTTCTCCTATCACAATTTATCCATCTAGTCATTCCCTTGGCTTATCTGCTGGGTGTCAATGAATGATAATTTATTTTGAATTCAATAAATTAAGCCCTGTCAATATGTTCTCTCTCCAGCCTAAGAAGGCAATCTAGTTAAAATGTACATATCTCTAGAAGACCTTAAGGAATGATAAATAATGTTGGGCCCTTCCAATATTATGACAGAATATTTAAGGGCAGATGGGCCTTTATGGTCACCACCTCAAATTAGCTCATATAGGCAGTCACTTATTCATATAGCCGACCTATGGGACTCTAATTCATAGTGTTTTCACAGCAGAACACACTAAAGATTAAAAGATTAAGGAACTACTGACTTAGAATGTCTGACAAACATTAAGTACATATTAGCTCCATCGTGCTAGGTGCTAAGGAATACAGAAATGTCACAATGACACCATCCCTCACAGAATTTGCAATCTAATATGGGTGAGAGAAAGACATATAAACAAATAAGCAGGATACAAGTATAGTACCCAGTGGGCATCCTTCATATGTATTTATTCAGAAAGCTACTCAAGTTTTAATTATGAAAGCTAGCATTTATATAGCATTTTAAGGTTTACATATATTGTCTCCTTTTATCCTCACCACAATGCTGAGAGTAGGTGCTATAATAATCCCCATTTTATAGATGAGAAAACTGAGACAGACATAGGTTAAGTGCCTTGCCCAGGGTCACACAGCCAGAAAGTATCTGAGACCATATTTGAACTCAGTTCTTGACTATAGGCCCAGAACTCTGTAGCCTGTGCCCACCCAGCTGTCTAAGGCACCAAGTGGATCAGTAACTCAGAATTATAGTCATGAGGAGCCACTAATGTGTTTCCTTTACTAGACCAGATGACACATTAGTTCAAAGCAAAAGACATTTAATTAAATAACAAGGGCAGAACAAGTGAAGAGCAATGTCATCTCATCCATGTAGGCGTACCACACTGCCAGTAGCAGAGGAGATTCTTTCAAGGAATAGCTGTTACCACGCAACATATATGAAGAAGAATAGATGCAGGGAACACACATAGAGAGGGAATATTCATGACCATGGCAACACATGGGAGGCAGCATGATAGAGCAGGAAGAACACTGGGTCAGAATTCTGTCTCTTCCAATTACCACTACCTGTTCGATGTTGGACAAATCACTTAACTTCTCTGGAACGCAGTTTCCCCAATTGAAAAAAGAGGAGGCTGGACTCAATGACCTTTAAGGTCCCTTTCAGATCTAACTCTGTGATCCTATAATCATGCCGAAAACACCATAAGGTCCTTATTTCCTCTAGCGATGTAATTGCCTGACAAGTCCCAGCTCTGCTGAGTGTCTTGGCTGAATTGCAATTGTTCTCTTCCGAAGCTTCCTCCTTAGCTCATAGGCTGAAAGGAAATCTCCATCTTTTTTGTGATTCAAACACCAGGCAGCCCCAGTTAGCCTGTTGGCTAGAGAAGCCTTTAATCGTTTTGAGTCTGTCTTTTTAACACCTTTGATTCTGAGCTCTCACTCTGTGAGTTCAGTTCCTTATTTGACATAGAATGAGAAGATTCCTTTCAATTCCTTCCCATTCACACATGACCTCTGAAAATCACCACCAAAGTAGCTTCAATTAGCAAGGCCAGGCCAAACAAGAAAATGAAATCCCTGCTCTGCGTATATGGGGTAGAACGTGATAAATTCAAAAGAGGCCCAATCAATATGGTAGTATATAAGAAATATAAAGGAAGAAATAGTCTTTTTCATCTGAGAAGATCAGGGAAGGCTTCATAGCAAAGGTGGAAGGTCTTGAAGGAAGAGGAGGATTCCAAGGAGTGGAAATGTGAGAGGAGTGGGAATAGGGTGGGGAGGAGAAGGGATTAGGAAAGGAGAAGAAAATGCAGGAAAAAATTAGAGAAAAGATATTGGTCCAGATGAGCTGGAACTTAGATTATATACTACAAAAAGTATTGGCTAGAGAAAACTGATAAAAGCCAAATTGTGAAAGGATTTAAATGACAGTCTAAAGAATCAGCTGAACTCCATGACCAATTAAGCAATTAAGTAGGAATCAGTTGTTAAAAGAAAGGTAAGTGAATGAAGTGGGGGAAGCAGGAAGCTCTTTCTATTCGATAAATCCACTTCCACTAGAATACACACGTAAATGTCATCTCTGTGGTAAACAATTTTACTGATAATAAGGATCAAAACGATCAAAGATTTAATACAAGAGGGACCAGATAGATAGATAGATAGATAGATGTGCATACACACACATATATACAGGTTTCCTGTAGTGGAAAAGGATTAATCACACAACAATTAATTAAAGAAAACTTTTGAAAGGGTTAACAAAACATTTGGCTCACAGGCAGAAGAAATATTAAAAACTTAGTCACAATACAAACAATAAAGCAATGGCTTTAAATGTATTTTTGGCACTCCAACATTCAGTTGGGATAATAATCATACCAACTGACATTTATATGGCACTTTAAAGTTTGCACATCACTTCACATATAGCTGACTGACTCTATTCATGAGGGATTGGGGGGACAGAGGAAGATCCAGTGCAAAATCAGAGTGGTCGTGCTAAAATTATATTTGTGTCATTCCTCAAAGCTTCCCTTGACAACATCACATGCTCCCATGATCACCTGGAAGAGGATGAAAAGAGGATAATTTATATCTGCATTTTCTGTTGTTCCCAAATCACAAGATTTAAGGGTTGCCTTCATTTCAAGCCATATTGGAATGGGCAACTGGCCAGTAAAATCATTAACTCTTTGATAGCGTGAAGCCTCAGTCTTCTTAGTTGTTTGTTTTTCTTAAAACTACATCTATTCATTCAAAGAAAAAAAAAGGATGCCTTTATATAAAAAAGGAAATGATTAAGCTGCTCTTACCATAACATGTTATTATGACATTACCCCATCTTTCCCAAAAAGTTCCTCTTGCACTTTTGTGTTCCCAAATCACTTTGTTGTTGATAGCTATTGTTCTATCAGCCACCTGCTGCTTAAGAAATGAGGGAACTGGCCCAGGTGGATACCATTTCCTTCAGTTTTTAAGAATAAGTCATCAGATCCACAGATTTCTAGCTGAAGGCAACTTTAAAGATCACGTTAGAGCAGGGGTTATTAACTTGAGATGGATGAACTTGGTTTTTTTTTAAATATTTTTACAACTATATTTCAAATTAATTGATTTTCTTTGAGTCCTTTGCATTTTATTTCATGCATTTGAAAACACAATTTGGGAAGGGGTCCATATGCTTCATCAGACTGCCAGAGAGGTCCATGGCATAAAAAAGTGAAGAATCTCTGACCTGGGGGACCAAGTGAAATGACCAATCAGGTCATGCAGCTCATAAGTAGCAAAGGCAAGACTTGAACTCAAGTCCTCTAAAGGCAAAGCCAGGTCTTTCTTCACTGTATAAGCTTTGGCTCCTCCATTTAGTTAAGGAGGAAATTCAACATTATCATCTTCATAAATGAGAAGTTCGAAACTTTGCGAACCGTTCACCTTCCCATTCATACATAAAGGCAGAAAGCAAAGTCACTCCTATTCTTCCTGCCATACATGGCACTGCCTCTGCATTAAACATAGCCACCCCAAACCACCACTTTACTCACTTCCAGAGGCAGCCTTAGGGGCAGCTTCAGGGGATAGCCCTCTAAGGAGCAATAGTAAAGTCTCCTCTCTCCTCACCCTCCCTTCCATCTCCTCTTCCATCAATCAATAAACATTTATTAAGGGTCTACTATCTGCCAGACACTATGCCATATGCTGAGGATACAAAAAGAGGTGAAAGACAGTACCTGCCATTGAGGAGCTTACATTCTAACGGGGGAGACAACATGCAAACAAATACAGACAAAGCCTGCTATATACAGAATAAATAGGAGATAATTAACAGAGGGAAAGCACTAGATTTAAAAGGAATTGGGAAAGGCTTCCTATAGAAGGTGGGATTTTAGTTGGGACTTAAAGGAAGTCAGGGAAATCAGTAGTTGGAGCACAAGAGGGAGAGCATTCCAGACCTGATGCTTGACATTTTCCATGTTAAGTCAAAGAGGCATTTGGCATATGGGAATAAGGGTTGGACTGGGCATCAGAAAACCTGGGTACTAGTCCCAATTGTGACATTAGCTTACCCTGTGACCCTAGCTTAAGAATAAGAAACCATTTGGTGTGGTGGAAAGAACACCTAGAAGGTTCATTCTAGCTAAGTGTTCTCGGCCTATGTCACCTAGGCAGTCAGGTGGTGCAGTGGATAAAGCACTGAACCGAGAAGGAAGAACTGAATTCAAATTCAGCCTCATTAAAGCTATTTAGACATATTTATGCAGATGTATATGTATATAAATATATACGCACACAAATATAGAACACATATATATGTAAATTGTCTTAATAAGGAGAGAAAAAAATTTAAATCTATTTTCATGTACTTCTAAAGTATGAATCTATATTAAGAAATTATTTTGAAGATAGATACATAAATGTTAAATGAAATGCATATGTGAAATTTAATTGATAGGAATTGCAAATAATCATTGTAATTGCTGTTGGCAGCTAAGTATTGCAATGGATAGAGCATTGGACCTAGAATTGGGAAGACCTGAGTTCAAATCCAGCCTCAGATGTTTACTGGCTGGGTGTTCTGGGCAAGTCACTTTATCACTGCCGGTCTCACTTTCCTCACGTATAAAATGGGTATTATAATAATAGCACTTACCACCCAGCATTCTTGTGAGGCTCTAATGAGATAATAATTATAATGTGTTCTGCAAACCTTAAAGAACACTATAAAGGCTTGCTATTATTATCATTATTGTTGTTTGTTAGCATTTGCTAGTTATTCTGTCTTTAAACTGAAAGATGTGACTGTCCAGTGTAGAAGTCAGTCAACAATCCATCAATAAGCATTTATTAAGTACCTAATATATGCCAGGCACTGTGCTAAGCTCTGGTAACAGAGCCAAGCACCAACTGATTGCTTTGCTTTCATTTTATTATTTTCAAAACAATTTCTTCCCAAAATTAAGTCAAATGCTAGCTCTGCTACTTCTTATCTGGCTGACATTAGGTAACACAAGTCATATCTCAGAGCATCTTTCAGTTTATCTATAAAATGAGGGAATTGGAATAGATGACTAACATCCCTTCCTATGATCCTACAGACAAGTCTAAAAGCCCAATTAACCATAAAAACCTCACAAATGGTTTTTCAACTAATAAATAATGTTTTCAAAACCTCGACATTTATTTCAGAAGATTAACACTTTAAAAAATAATCGATTGGTTTATTGTCTAATTATGAATGTTTTGTCTTCGAACATTAAAAAAAAGAAAAAAAAACGGTTCCTGGCTTTGTATTTTTATGAACAAAACAGCTCCACACACTGAAGTCTCGCAAACTCTCCTCTGACCCAGGCCAAATAGTGTACTCACTTTTAAAATAATCAGCAATAATAGAGATAAAAATTTATCTTTTTCTTCCTTTCAGGGGTCCAGTCAAGTTTGGCTTTATGTTATTGTCAGGCTTAAGAAGATCAAAAAAATGGGATTTATTCTTGTTTTTTTAAAGCATCCCTTTTATTTTTCCACAAAATGTTAAATTCCTTTACATTTCATTAACATAATAAATGGTTGTTTAATTGTGGTGATGTATTTATGTCAATCAAAAGAATGCATAGAATAAATCTTTAAACATAAAGCTGCAATAATTAAAATAATTGTGTGACCACTAAAACAATTAATAGCTCCCACCACCTGCTGGTTGGTGACAGATTGTAAGCAGGCTCTGGGGTCATGCCTCATAAGCAGACACAACAAGTCACCCCTCCCACCCAGTGGGTGACTGGGACCTTCCTCCCATGCTATGAATTGAGAGCTGCAACCTTTCCTCATTAGTCACAACAAGTAAGGGTATAATTCACCTCGTCTACTAGGTCAGATTTGTTTTAAGTTTATAAGTTTGAATCACTGGTAATAAAATTTAACAGATGGATAGCAATGTGTTGTTGATTTGTGCTAGCCCACAGACCAACTTCTAGGACACATCATTTGCTCCCTTCATAAAGCAAGTAAGGCTTATCAGTCATTTATAACTTAAGGGGAAGGACTTTATCAGATCCTTTCCAGTACAGATGTTGATAAAAGAGGGAACTCAGGACACGGGCTCTGAGGATGGTCAGTGGAAATAGGGGCATCCCTCCAAAAAAAGGGGGGGGGAAGAAACTGGGGCCATTGAAGATGATTTTGTATAATTTGTAATTTTTATTAGGGCCAGCCCTACCCATATGAATATAAATGTAGTGATACTTAATTTAATTCAACCAACATTCATGAAATACTGAAGGTATAGGAGATTCAAAGGCAAAAGAGAAAACAATCCCTTGCCCTCAGAGAACTTCCTTTCTCCTAGAGGCCCATTCCCTCCCGTAAAGGTGGCAGTAAGCCTCTGATGTACCAAACAATCTTTCACATGGTAAATGATTTCTATCATTACCTCAAGGTATCGTCTAAAGCCATTGTTTTTGATTTATTTCTCCTTGCCTACACATCCCTCTGCACAGCTGTTGTTGTTCTTAGCACCAGCTCCAAAAAATCAAGGATTACATCCATTTTATTTTCTTTGATCAGTGCCTACCACATCATTACGCCCACATAAGCAATAAAAAGCCTAATTCTCCAACCCAAAGATTAAAAGCTATACTATCATATACCCAAGTAGGGAAGTCTTCTAGAGGTTGTCCAGGAAAAATAAGTCATCATCACCCTCTCCCTTCCTAGACAGGCCCACCACCATGACTTCCCAGATGTCTCATTCCCTCTCCCATGCAAAGTCAAGAGAGGAGATTTGTAGCCCATTTTCATAATGTCATTCTGATAATCAGCCAGAAGGGCTCAGTGGAGAGCAATAGTATGGGACCTAGCATGAAAAGGAAATATCACTGTGGAGGGTGAGAATTGTTTATTTCAGACAAGATCCACCCGTCCATTTCCATCAGCCCAAATTCCAAAGGTTGTAAAAGCATTCAAGGACTATCCCCGGCTGGAGCCATCCTGGAGCTTCCTGACTTAAAACAAGAAAGTGCTTCTCTTCTGCAGAGAGATAGAGCCTGGGCGGCCAGCTTTTCAAAAGGCCCCTGCGAACCTCTGAGTAAATAAATGTGTGGAACAGATACAATAAACATTTTCTGCTGTTCTGAAATCAGATCTGCAGATTCCCCAGCCCCTCTGTTCTGGGAAGACTGTAATTACAGGATATGTTAAATTTTCTTTATAGCTAGTCCTGATGGTTGTTAAGTGACCGCACTGCCCTGAACGGCACCCCTCTCTGGTCTGCTACCATGTGTAATGAAAACCAGATGTTTGTCTAAAGTTAATAATCAATACAGCACTCATCCTGAGTCAAGTAGGGCTCACCATTTGCTTAGAGAAGACATGTAAAGTGATGATAAGCTAGGGGTGCTTGCAGTAGGCTGCTGAGGCCATGGGTCCACAATGAGATAAACTGTTCAAAGCCCCTAGAAACAACTGGGGAGCAAAGCAGACATTTGACAGACAACCTGAAAAGTTTTCTCTGGAACCAGAAAAATCAGTTTACTACTTCAGAGTGGCAGAAACCTTTTTCTGAGATATGATCCTAGGAGGGAGGCAAAAAAAGTTTTGTCCTCTATTTAGAGGCCTTTCCTTGGAAATGATCTGGAATCACCTGCCCTAATTTAAGTTTCTTGGTGCTAACCCCTTGGGTTATAAGCAAAACCTCTCCCATTTAGAGTTGTTTTCCACCCTTGCCTTAGAAACATTCAATAAATACTGGCTGAATCAACGATCTCTTCTCTTTGGCAATAATCCATAGGTCTTGTGTTACAAAACCAGGCTTAGAATCGCAGAATGTTAGGGATGGAAGGGATCATAGAGGTTATCTAGTACAACCCCTTCATTAAAAAAAATATGAAAACTGAGGCACAAAGTGATAAAATTATTTCTCCACAGCTAGTAAACAGGAAAGCCAGAACCTGAGTCCAAGTCTTCTGATTCCAAATCCACTCTCTTTCCACTACACCATGCTGTCTATTTAATGAGGGATTAAACATAAGCCCCCCTGGACTCAGATTATGAACTGACTCATGAAAATTTTCTGACTGCTAACATTGAGTTCCAAACCTCACTAAAGATGTCTTCCTTCCTGATCACCTCTGTATAACCCCTACTCAGTGGGTCATCAGCTTCTTACTAATCCCAAAACTCTTATGGACAGAATAGAGCTCCAGGATATTCAGAAGAGGAAGGCTTCTTTGACTGAAGCTGAAATGTTTTTAGAATTGTGGTTTCCATATTTTTTTGATCTCACACTTCCATCAGTAAAAAATTTTTGAACACTCATCCCGAATATGTGTATACTTATTTACAAATTATATACATGGACTACTACATTAATAATTATATACAATATAAAACATATAAAAGTAGACATTTTAAATAATGCTATAAAGATAAAATAATATTTTAATCAAATCAACAAGGAGCCACTGTCATTAACTGAATAGGAAAGTGATATGGTCAGACCTGTAGTTTAGGGAAATCATTTTGTCAGCTCTGTGGACAATGAATTAGAGACAAAAACTTAAGACAAGGTGACCAGTTAGGAGACTATAGCAACAATGTGGGCAAAGGGGAATACAAGGCTGAAATATAGCAATGGCTGCATGAATAGAGAAAAGGGGAGGTAGAGGCAAGCTATGTTGTGGACATGAAAACTGGCAGTTGATTAGATACATGAAGTGAGAGAAAGTGAAAAGTCAAATATGACAACAAAGATGGTGCCCAAGGTGACATCCTTGACATAGTGTCTAGAAAGATGGCAGCATCCTCAACAGAAATAAGGAAGTTTGGAAGAGGGGTGAGTTTGGGGGAAAATATCAGAGCTATGGGGAATGTTGCAACCCATCAATGCCTGATTATCCTGAGAAATTTGCTCAGTCTGTCACACCCAGATGAAAAGAGGGGAGGTGAAACTCTTACTCACCTTCCAAGCAGCATCTATCTCAGTCATCAAATGATCTGTGGTAGCAATTTATAACAGCCCCAAATGACCCTACAGTATCAGAAAGGAAGAGGGGGGAATATTGGCTATTTGCACAATGTAGAGGAAGGAAGGAGTAAGGGAATATTGGAAAAAAGGATAGGTGAGACCGCATTGAGATCAAGCCCGATGATTGGCTCTTGCAGAAATGCAACCCATATTCCCACCCTCTGGTTATTTTATCACACTTCTTATGGGACCATGACCACAATGGAGTCAGATCATAGTCCCCTCAAGGTATGCAAGCCTTCACTTCAGAGACTAGTATCATGCTTTAGAAAACTGTCACAGCTTCTCTTCATCATGAAATCCTACCCTCTAATCAAGCAAATTCTTTCACAATCACGTACATTGGTTTGTTTCCCATTTAATTGCCTTTGCTGGCTCCTCTACCCATGTCTCTATCAAAGTGAAAGTGGTGAAAGACACTCCTTTCCTCTTCTTCACCAGTGCATGTCCGTCACTATCTTCAAGCTCTGGTTCAAGCCTCAGCACCTCCAAGAAGTCTTCCTTAGCTAATTCTGACCAGTTCTGATTATTCCTTATTTTATAGTTCCTCCAACATTTATCTTTACAATTTATCTGCTATTTGTTTATGTTCCCAATTGTTTCATGTATGAATGTCTCAGTTCCCTAAATAGTCCTCTAAAAAAGGGGCTATTTTTGGTAAATCCTTCCCTATGCCCCATGTAGAACCTAGTAGAGAGATAGTGTGGTATAGAGCAATGGTCCTGGAGTGAGAAGATCTGGGTTCAAGTCCCAGCTCCTATATACTAGCTGTGTGATCCTGACAAATCACTCCAACTCTTAAACCTTCAGTTCCCTCATCTGGAATACGAGAATAAAAACATATGTACACACTCACAAAGTTGCTGTAAGGAAAGTGCTAAATAAACCTGAAAGTACCACATAAATGTGATTTATTTTTAGTAGTATAATGCTTCACATACAGACAGTAAGTTTGAAAGAATGATGGACTTCAGAAAGCAATATTAAGCATGCTTCCTCAACCATGCCTTCTCTGACCTTCTAACCAGTCTGTTAAAAGGGGAGGAACCCCCCTTACTTTCACTAGCTTTTGAGTCTACTGTACCCGAAATAAGTTGGGAATCAGCTCTTATTTGATCTTTAAGCATTGGGCATTGAGAACCTAAAAAGTTAAATCCCACAAAACAAATGATGGGAAGTACCAAGTACATGTACTCTTATGTGAAACAAACTACATAACAAATGAATCGCCGAGAACATGAATTTAGTCAACAAGAAACATACAAATTTATCAAACTGACTCCTATGTAATGAAAATAGCAGTGATCCTAACTAAGCATTTAAGCATGCAATTATTCCAGTTGAGAGTATTATAATGGAATTCAATAAATATCTATTCCAAGTTCAGGTTAGGCATAGGTTAGGCATGTCTGCCAAGACATGAAGCCATGCAGGCTTCCTAGCACCTATCAGAGAGAGGGAGCAGAGACAGACAGACAGAGAGGCAGAGAGAGAGAGACAGAGAGAGAGACAGAGACAGAGAGAGAGAGAGAGAGGAAAGATTCAAAGAAGTGGCAAAGTCAGGCCTCTGTTCCTGGCCTCAATTATAGGTTGAAGCAGATTCAGGGTAGTAAGCAAGATCAGGGTGTTATTACTCCTTTATGGTGGTCCATAAGGCAAGAGAGGCCCAAAGAACTAGCCAGAAAAGAGGAATTATTTTGGAATGAAGAGAAACTAAACCCCATTAAATCAACAAAAATCTGCCTCCCCTGTTCTGGTCAACAAGGTTCATTGGTGACCACAGTATTGAAGCAGGAAGGTAGCACCCCATATTATAGTAAAAAGTCACTGCCTTAAACCCTAGACCCATTTGGGGAACATTTCTGGGCTGGCCAGCGACTAATTTCATAGATATGATAGATTTGGAGCCAGAAAAGACCTCAGAGACTAATCCAACTACCTCATTTTATAGCTAAAGAAACAAAGGCCCAAGAAGGTCATCAAGTCCCAAGGTCACAAAGGCAAAAAGCATCAATGGCCGGATTTGAATATAGGTCGCCTAACTCCAAAGCCAGAAGGACCGTGTTAATCTACTGTTCCCTTCCCAAGCCTAATAGTTCGTGCAATTTGCCAGGGGTAGCTAGAGCACAGTGCTAGCCCTGGAATCAGGAAAATTCACCTTCCTGAGTTCAAATCTGGTCTCAGACACTTACTAGCTGTGAGACCCTGGGCAAGTCACTTAACCCTGTTTGCCTCAGTTTCCTCATCTGTAAAATGAGCTGGAGAAGGAAATGGTAAACTACTCCAGTATCTTTGCCAAGAAAACCCCAAATGCAGTCACAATGAGTTGGCCACGACTGAAATGACTAAACAACAAAAAAAGTTGCCAACTATTATACTACCAAGGAAGTAATGGGGAGTAACTCCTAACAAGTCAAAGGAACAAAACACTAGAAAATGCATCAAACCCTTTCCTTTACTCCTCATCTAAACCAAGTGCCAGGAAACAAAAGGAAAATTGTATTTTCCCCCAGTGTCAGAACTCTGAGGACTTTCAAGAAGACCTAGCCCTTCATCTGCTATGTTCACCAGACACAGGCATGTTTGGAGCTCTGCCTTCCTCACCCTGCAAAGCAAGATACCCCTTCCAGTCCTGCTTGTCTGCACCAAGAATTTTAAAATACGGTAAATAGCTCCAGTCCTGGGATCCATTGTCATATCCTGGTTGTGTTGTTAAATGACCCCACCCCGCCCATACTGAACTCCCTTGCTGTTTCTGGTCTCCCAGTCCAGACCCTATTCTCCAATCTATCATCTTGTACTTATGTTGAACACTTTCTGCTGACCCTTGACTGAGCAATGAAGAGATTATGCTTCTGCTAGAACTCCCCTTCCTAGACCGAATCTCTGGATACTGACCACTACCAAACCTGTATACTCTGACTCTACTAGTGTATTTGGCTTCCTGTCCATTCTTGATCTCTGACCCTGAATTGCCTTTTCAGACTCTGTACCCTTCTGCTGGCCTGATAATCCAGGCTGTGATCTCAGCTTTGCCCTCTGCATTCAAGGAACTAAATTCTTCCTCTGCATTTATGAATGGACACTTTCTCTTGCTGTGCTAGTCAATTTCATCATTTTTCATTCAACTATTTCCCATGTCCACTGTGTACAGAACATTATTCTAGGCTCCATAAGAAAATAAAAGTTTAAATAAAACGCAGTCCCTGCCTTCATCTTGCTCACAGTTTAATAGATGAACAAGAATTATGCAAGGAAATAATATGAAATAAAGCAGAAAAGATAGGACTGTAAGATGTATAGTTCCAAAGGACTTTAGAGATTATCTAGACTAACCTCTTCATTTTACAGGTGAAGAAACTGAATTTCACATGAATCAAACAACTTGCCCAAGGTCACACAATGACATAACTGGTATTTGAACCCACCTTTTCCAAATACAGAACATTTTTCACTCTATTATTGAGTACTGTCAGATTGTGAGGAGTCTTAAAAGCTTGGAGAAAATGCATATATCAACAGTCTGGCTCAGTTCCAGGCTTCTCCTGAACTTGCCCCACTCCACTACTGATCATGACCTAGTGTCAACAATCTTCTTTCCCAGAGTATAACTGCACATTTGCCTGGTAAATTTGCCTGGTAAATGGCACTTTGGGGCAATGTGAATACTTGGGAGTAGGGTAGGAGTAGGAATAGAAATGACCTGCCAACCCTTAAAAACTTTGGTATCCTGGGAATTAGTTCAACTTATCTGGTAAAGCCAGGAGAGTGGAGATGATATATCCTGCCCTCCACTTTAGCTAGAACTAACCCTTACTTCTACTTACCTACCTCTCACAATATGTCTTATATCAGTCCTCTTCTCTCCTCTTCCACAATCAATCTGGTTCTGATTCTCTTCACTTGTCACCTAAACGATTACAATAGACTCCTGCTTGAGCTCCCAAATCCATTCTCTCCCTCCTCCCATCCATACTCCTCACAGCTACCAAAGTAATATTCCCAAATCACAGTCTTCATTATGCCACTTCACTGCTCAGAAAACAATAGAGGCTCAACTCCCTTCACTTCTAGAATAAAACACAATCTTCTCTTTTGGCATTTAAAGCATTTCACAATCTAGTTCCACCACTCTTTTCTAGTCATATTGCCATTACCTTCACATACTCTATATGCCAGCCAAGCTGATCTACCTGCTATTCCTCCTACACAATACATAATATTCTATCTCTTATGCCCATATCTACCATACCTGGAATGCTTTCCTTCCTCACTTAAACCTTGTAGAATCTCTCATTTCCTTGAAGGCTCAGCTCAGGTGTAATCTCTTACACAAGACCTATGCTCTTCCTCCCTAGAAGCTAGTGCTCTCATCCACCCTAGAAATTACTTTCTATTTACTTTGTAGATATTTTATATGTAAAGTATTTATCTATACACATGTTGTTTCCCTCAATAGAATGTAAGCTCCTTGAAGGAAAGGCTGTCTTTGTTTTCACCTGTGTATCCTACCACAATTTCCAGCACAAAGAACATGCTTAATAAATATTTGTTGAATGACTATGGAATGAATGAAAACCTTTCATACAAATGAACTCTCTTCCCCAGCCAGAAATACATTTCTTTCCATGACTAGCTTTCCCTCTATTCTAGCCTCTTTTCTTAGTCCATTCTGTGCTCTTGCTATTTATGACCTACTTCCTCCCATTCTATGTAACAAATATTTAAGTCCTGCTGTGACAAAACACTGTGCTGGAGAAGATAAGAAGTTTAGATAAGATAGGTATGGTCCCTGCTTCCATGGAGGTCACAGTCTAATGGGGTCCATGGCATGTATACAGATAACTATATTACAAAATAGTACAGAATGAGTGGGGAAATGGGGGAGTACACTTATTGCCAACTGAGGGATCAGCAAAGAATTTTAATTGAACTCTAAAATCCCATAAGTTCATCCAATCTGGACCAAAAACAGGCAGTCAGAGAAAACTTCTTCATTACCCTCTTGACAAAAATCCAAAGCTGCTCATGTTTTTGCAAGTGACGCAACCACTGGGCCAAGTAAGCAATTTATGTATCTTCTACATGCATCTTTTAACCTTGAACCAATAGCACTTAGGAGTTTTTGTTTTCTCAATGATGCCATGGTCGGGGTGGGGGAGTGATGGGAGATGACTCTATATCTATAGCTGTGGAGGGAATGTTCATAAGACAGAATGTCCCACAGTCAGGAGACAATCTCAAAACATAGGGACAAATCCAGATAGACCTTTTGTGGACACCAACTAATCCACATAGCTGAAATCCTTCCCTTGACATGAAAGAAGTGAAGTGCAAGCTTCAGAGAGAGTTCTTCATTGTTTTTTCTATAATTTCAAGTCTTTAGGATCAGACAAAATTAATTCCAAGCTATTTAAACATCTAGGAGATATGATCACAAAACTATTGTTGGTGATCTTGGAGGAGTCATGGAGAGGTGGCAAAATATGGGAAATGGGAAAGTTCTGTCTCCATTTTTTTGAAAAAGTAAAAAGGGTGGATTATAGAAACTACAAATCAGTGAGCTTGATATTCACATTTAGTAAAATTCCACAATGCCTTATTATGAAAAGCATTTATGAACCCTTAAAAAAGAAGAAGCCAACATGGGTTCACTATGAACAGTCCATGAAAAACTAACTTCATTTCTTTTTTTGATATAATAATTCAACTGGAAAGTCAATGAAATGCTTTAGATGTAATGTTTCTGGATTTTAACCAAGAATTTAACAAAGCCTCTTATGATAACCTTCTGGACAAGGTGGAGAAGTGTAATCTAGGTGATTGTACAATTAGATAAACTAGTAAGTGAATGACAAGACAAAATGAGGGTTGGTTAATGGATCAGTGTCATTCATCCTGGAAAGAGTTGTCATGCTACGAGCCACTATTCCTACTCCTGTTCTGCTTTTTTAAATCAATAACTTTTCTGAAGACATTTATGGCATGCTTAACAAATGCTTGGATATCCAGAAGCTCAGTGGGATGACTTATTGGATGAGAAAATCAGGTTCCCAAAAGACCTTAAGTATTAGTGTCACAGGCTATTATCTAATAAGATGAATTTGAATAAAGAGAAAAGTAAACTCAAGTTATGGGAAACATTTTGCAAGTAGAAAATAGAGTGGAGAGGTGGGGCCTTTCATTCTTGGATCAACAGTAGTTAGCATGAAAAAAGATCTAAAGGTTTTAGTTGATTAAAAGTTTAATATTATTCAATATTAAATATAACTGTCAAATATATACACATATAAAATCTTAGTGTGTCTTAATAGAGGTATAATATCAACCAGAACAAAGGAAATAATAGTCCCACTGTATTCTGTATTGCTCAGATCATAGTGGAACAATATTCAGTTCTGAAAATCACAATTTAAGAGAGACACTGACTAATTACAACGTCTCCATAGGAGATCAGCCAGGGCAGCGGTTGGTCCAGAAATAAAGTCATTTGATGAACAATTGAAGGAATTCTGAAAAAGGAAATACTAAGTAAGGAGCATAATAGCTACCTTCAAATATTCCAAGGACTTCCATATACAAGAGTGATTTCAAATTAAAACCAACTCACATCATTCAGATGCCTTCTCCCAATAGTTCCTCCTTCATTTGTTTTACATGAAGAGATGATCCTTCTCCTTGCCAAGACAAGCCCCTCAGCATACTTCCTTGATCCCTTCCCCTCCCATATTTTCCAGCAGATTTCCCCTACTTGCTATTCTTCACAAAGAGCAATCCATCTCCTTACTTTGTATATTTACACACGCTAATTTCTATGCCCAGAATGTTCTCCCTCCTCACCTCTTACTCCTAGCTTCTCTGGATTCCTTCAAAATTAATTTCAAACCTCACCTTCTGCAGGAGGTCCTTCTTGGCTCTCAACCTTTCCCTATAAGATTTCCTTCCATTTACATTGTATAGATCTTTATATACCTAGTTATTTACATGTTGTCTTCCCCCATTAAAATGTGAACTCCTCAAGAGCAGGGACCATGGTGGGAGAATGTCCTTTCTTTGTATTTGCTGTGCTGAGCACAGTACCCGGAACATAGCAAGTGCTCTGCTTGTTGACTGGTTGAATGACTGACACATAGAGGGATTGACCTTGGCAAGGAGAAGGGTTTCCTTTTGTTTCAGAAACTAGAAGGAAGGAGTAAAGAGTGTGAAATTATATCCAAAGGTTTTAAAATGAAGAGGATGGGAGAAAATGAAGTTCATGTCAAACAGCCTCAATTTTACTCAGTACAGTATGAACTAGTAAGTACCACACAGGGAAAAATGATATCCAATAATCTACCCCGAAAAAAGTGAACATCATAGCATTCTAAAATACACAAAAGCCTATGTTTTATTCTAGAGGGTTTGCCCAGACATGTAAGGCCTGTCAGTACCCTCATGCCAACACCACCCCTCTATTTTTATTCCTCCCTTTTTGCTATTAGGAGACACTCTATTTTCCAGAACTAAGTCCCAGCAAGCAAGCTATGCCTTGAGCTTAACACAACAACAATCTTTTGTGCTCACCCTCTGGATGATCTCAGCCACAGTAAAATCCCAGAATTGTTTCATACCAGCATCAGATGGTCTCTGAGCTCAGACAAGCACCTGTAGTACTGTGTTCTGGTCACGAAATCCTGCTATGAATCAAATTCATCTCATTGTTGCTGTTACCCTTCATTCAGGGCAATAGCTCACCGCATAGCCACTAGTACATGTATTGAGATTTGCCCACACTAAAGCCAGTCTCCTACTAGAGGGCTCCCTGGCACAAGTATCTAGTTTCCCTCTTTCAATGGAATAAAGAAAACTTTTTTGCTTATAACCACTGTTAGCTCTTTAACTTTATTTTGTTTTATTTTATTTTTAGACTTAACTGTGGTTTTAATAACCTGTATGAGTTCTCTGGCTTTTGTAGAGTTAACAGCAGTTGCAGAGCTGCTGTGGCTCTTTGGCTATTTGGTCAGGGTTGCCAGACATCAGCCACAGCTTATATAGAAAAAGCCACTGGGTTCTTCCACTTGGTAGGAAAACATAAGGACTAGATTCTGAAATTATTTTAAATGGATTTTTTTCCTATGAAAGAAACTTCTCTTCATGCCTTATAACCTATCTCCCTACTTCACAGCATGCTAAACGGATAAATTATTTATCTGAATGTTATTTATCCCTTCCTATGTCTAGTTTTGTGCCCTCCAAACTAGAAGCATTGCTTCTATAAACACTCTAGTTGTGTGGCAGAGACAGACCATTAGCAAATTAATTTATGAGCCACATTTGTATTTCTGTAAAAAATGATCTTTTGTTGGTTAAAATAAGACTTTATCTGTTGGTCACTAGACTCATTATTCTTCCCTGATATTCTGTCTTTGGCTTTGACTTTTACACATGCAAATATATTTTAATTCCCTCGTAGTTGTCCTAATGATTTCTTTCATGTATCTTTGTCTCTTTCCCTGCTTCTCTCAATCAGAATGGTTCTTCTAGAAGAGTAAGATATTTAGCAACTATGCTCCAAAATAGTTTCTTGACCTTTTGTTAGGAATACATCTTCATCTTTCACAAGCAGATCATATCTCAGCTTGGTATTTAAAGAATCATCAGATTGCAGAAGAGAGGACTGTCAAGGACAATAGGAGCTCACTAACTAAGAAGAAGATTCCAGCTGAGTAAGTACTTGCCACATGTGCTATAAACCTTCAAAATCTTCCTTTCTAATGACATCAGAGTTCCAGTGAAATATAATCTACTGGGCTCCCATATTCTTGATTTCAATCAACTAAATAACTAAACACCTACTATGTTCCCTCACTCTATCCAAGGTGCTAATTTAAGATTACCTTAGATTTCTTCATATTTCTCCAGAATATAGTATTTTGGATATTGCCAAAACCATGCCACCTTAAGCATGTCGTACTTTCTTTCTTACTCTTATAGCCAACCTTCCCTAGGTTTATTTGTAACAAATCTTATTGAAGTTCTCATTAGCACAATTAAAGACATCCAGCCAAGATGGCTGAAGAAACAGGAGGCAGGTCATCTGGTACCCATATACTTACTCTAGTAAAACCCTCAAGTTTGTACCAGACTGAATAATGATCAAGTAGTCCAATGAGGAGCCATAGTGATGACTTCAAAGCTGTAGTGATGACTTCAATCCCACAACTGAGCTAAAAGTTGGACAGGGCACCTGCAAAGCCAGAACAAGGGCTAGATAGTCTCCCAGTGTGGCCAGAGATGGCCAGGGACACACGTAGCCTGCAAGGCCACAGTTGTGTCTGAAGACAGCAAGAACAGAAGACTACTTTGAGAAAACTCCTGTGTGGGCTCCTTGGAAGCCCTGAGAATTAGCAGTAGGCAGTGCCTGCTATATGGTACTATACAATGTCACAGCATTCAAATTGGGATAGACCAGGCCCAGGGGATCCAAGGTCCCTAACACTTTGTCTTGACATGCTAGAGAGGACACTGAAGATTCAGAAAACTAGACTTCAAATATTCTAGAAGGAAATAAACCCCAGGAGATGAAGGTCAACATAAGAACCAAGATCCACAGCAAGCCTAAGTAGAGCTTGCCACCAACTACTCAAAAATATACTCCGAGGGAGAAGCTAGTCCTGGCAAAATGCTCCAATTCATGAACTAAATAAAATTGCACAAATAAGTAAATTTTTTAAAAAGACACCAACTACTATCAAAAATATTATAAATCTGACTCTATAACAACTATGAGAGAAGATTCAAGGAAGAAAAATAGATTTTCTATAAAGATTACTTGAATATCTAGACTATATTAAGCAAGGGCTTTAAAAAAACAAAATTAAAGCTCTTGAGGAAAGAATTGGAAGTAGAATGAGTAGTTTAGAAGAGATGGTAGTAAACCTGACCCAAGAAATGAAATCCCTAAAAAATAGAGTAGACCAAGCAGGAATCAATAAGTAACTCCACAAGACAGCAACAAATGGGAAAACAAAAACAAAAAGTTGAAAAAAATAGTAGAAGAAAATGTTTATATATATATATATATATAAACATATAATTCAGTTCTGTTTAGTATATATGTGTGTGTGTATACACACACACACACACACACACACACTCACTCATTTTATCCTCACAATAACCCTGGAAGGTAAGTGCTATTATTATATTCCTATTTTACAGATGAGGAAACTGAGGCAAACAGAAGTTAAGTGACTTGCCCAGAGTCACACAGCTAATAAATGTCTGAGGTTACACTTGAACTCAGGTCTTCCAGATTATAGGCCCAGCACTCTATCCACTGTGTCATCTAGCTGCCCCATTATTTATAATAATCATGTCACTATGTCATTTTGTGGTTTGCAAAGGACTTTCCTCATAATAGTCCTGAAATACATGGCAGTTCAAGTACTGTTTTACCATTGATGAAGTTCAGGTTCAGAGAGTTTGAGATTTATGCAATGTCACAAGGTTACCCTGTAGAAGAGCTAAGACTTGAACCCCATTTCTTGTCTCCTAATGAAGAGCTACTTCCACCACTGCTTGCTGCCTAACTGTTTCATTACCTCCCTCAGATCCAGGAAGGCTCCAACCACTCAAATTACATTAGGCTAGGGCTTTCTGTAAGTATGACAGAAGAGCTGGGAAGAATTTTGACCCATTTTATAGTGGAAATTAATAACAACAGCTAGCATTCATATAGTACTTTGCAAACACTTTACAAACATTGTGAAATTTTATCTTCACAACAACCCTGAGAAACAGATGCCCATTATTATCCCTATTTTATAGATGAGGAAATTGAGACAAATAGGAGTTAACTTACTTACAATCATAAGGCTAGTCAATGACTGAAGTGGGAGTCTTCCTGACTCCAGGTCCAGAGGATGTTCCAGTATCCCTGCACCACCTAGATCTCCAACTTTTCTTCAACTGGGCTGGCCCAGTATAACTTCTCTATCTTATCTAAAATATTGTAAAGTCCCAACATATCAAATACACACCAATAGATTCTTTAAATTTTTTTCAGTTGTCAAGCATTTACTACTTTTTTCTCTTTCCCATCTCCCTCTCCATATTGGATAAGAAAAAGGAAAAACAAAATCCTTGTAATAACTAAGTATAGCCAAGCAAAATAAATACCTATATTAGTCATGTTCAAAAGTGTGCGTGTATGTGTCTCGGTCTGCACAGTCATCCCTCATCACTCCGACAGGAGGTGGGTAGCAGTGCTCCATCATTGGTCCTCTGGAATCAGGCTTGATCATTACTCAACGAGTGTTTTCTTAAGCACCTTTTGCCAGGAGTTGGGGATGCAAAAGCAACAAGGAAAGAATCTCTGCCCTCAAGGCGTTTACCCATCTCCAAAATAAAATTACAACCTCCCTCCACCCGCCCCCCAACCAAACAGAAATGACTGGAGACCACTCACACCCGACCCCCTCTCGCGTCGCACAGATTAGTTGACTGGCAGCACTCTTTGCTGACGCTGCTAGATATAGACAAGGTATGTGTGTTAGGGGCAGAGGGGGGAGGGCGGGAATCATCCCCTCTCTTCACCCAAGAGGCTGATATCATTGGACAACACAAAATCGGTATGATTACACTGCACTAATTTTAGCTTAAGTCAGTGTCCTCCTAAAAGCATTGCTCAAGTCTTCCAGACCCTGCTGACCGAGCTAAAGTTCACTGTTTTGGAAAAGGAGGGGGAAGAGTCAGCAACCTTCTATCCCAGAGAAGGAGCCGCTCTCCGGGGGCCGCTGATTCATCAGCATCCAAAGCAAACCTAGGGTTGATCCTTTTTCCGATCCTGGCCCCCTCCCCCATCCCTCCTCTATTACCCCACCCTGACCCATTTCGTCTGCGTCCTTCCAGTGGAAGTAAAAATGAGCTTCTCTTTTATGTCCATAGTCCGATGGCTGCCCGGGCCACAGCTGGACGGTCATGCTCGCCTCCCCACCCACCCCCGTTCGCGCCATTCTCCAGCATCTGAGTGGGTGTTGTTCCCGCTGCGCGATCTGCTTTGAATTACCTTTACAGCCTGAAAAACTTGCTCTGATCTTGCAAGGGGGGGTGGAGGGAGAGGGCGGGAGCGGGAGGAGGAGGGGGAAAGAGACGGTTGCCTCAGCCGCAGCCCTTTCTGCAGTTGAAGCGGAGTGGCGTTCTCCAGCTGCTATTTCGGGCATTCTCAGAGTAGCTCCAGCTTTGATTTTAAGCTAACCCATTTGGCACTTTTCCATGTGCCCAACCCACGTTTGTTTGCTGCCAAATTGGAATTCTCTTCACTTCACCAGCGCCCCTAGTATCTGGATCTTCGAGCAGTTTATAAACATAAATTAAGCCTCCCAGCACCATACGTCACTAAGTTATTCTGCAGACTGTCCCTGGGACCTGGAAGTGTGACAATCAATTGCAGAACTCAGGACCTAAGTCGTGAACTTGCCCCTTCCCATCCCTTGATGAGAGCCACATTTCCTTGCCTTGGATAACGTAGCTAACAGAGGAGAGCAGAAGCACGGGATGGGGGGAGTGGGGATGCCAATGTCTGATTCAAATACCATGTTCTCACACACACACCCTCTCCGGTATTTTTTTGGCCACCATTCTAAAGCATTTAACTCATATCACTAATTCAAGGTAAGCAAGGACTTGGTGCTACTACTACCAATGGCAAATAGAGAAACTGAGGCTTGAAATTTGTCCCCTGATAATTCAGTACCAAAGGTATAGTAGGACTTTTAATTAAATTGATTCTAGCTGGTTTCTGAGTCAACAGATCCTAAAGAATTTATTAAGGACCTATTGTGTGCCCGACTATTATTAGATAATGTAAATGAAATAAGGGAAGGAAAAGAAAAGGAAGGAAACAAGTGAAACACTGCCCTCAACAAATGATTAAATGAGATGTATATAAAGTGCTTTACAAAATTCCAAATACCATATAAATGTAAGCTATTAAATTCTTATACCATTTTCTCATCTTTTTCAATGGAATTCAAATAGACCTGGGACAATTCAAGTTAACAAACATTTATTAAGTTATTTCATACTATTTGCCAGCCCCCAAGCTAAGCCCTGGGAATACAAATTGTTGTTGTTCTTCCTTCATTCTCAAAAAGGACCAATTAACATCAGGAAGGCAAAGTCTTGACTTGCAAATGAATTAGATTTAAGTAAAGCAGGGCTATGCAAAGCCATCAGCCTCTCTCTGATCCTTCCTCCAGAGTCATCAGAGGTCAGGATAACTGTCAATGACCTGGAATGCAATGGGAAACCTTGGCCTTTCCCAGGTCTCAGTTTGTCTGAGGCATCATCCATTCAGTGACTAAAAGATAGGGAAGAATTGAGGCAAAAGATGGCCTAGTTTGACTCTCCAAAATACTCAGAGTTTCTGGCCAGAAGAGAAACTGGGAATACAAATATAACCAAAAAAAAAAGAGGGTCCCTATCCTCAAGGAATTTACATTCTAATGGAGGAAGAGAACACATAAAAGAAAGCTGAAAGGAGGGAGAGGGTCATGGTGGAGAAAGAAGTCAATTCAGGAGCAGACAGGAGAAGAGTAATGCCACTCTCCTGTTATTCACATGTGTGTGCATGAGCCTGTGCATGTACCCATGTATATATACATATACACATTATGGTTATGTATGTATGTTTGTATGTGTGTGTGTATAATGTCTGCTTGTTCCAAAATTATTTCATCAGATTTCAGACCTTTTTATTACGTACTCTGAGAATATCTATCAATACTATTCCTTTTGGGGGATAAGGAAGTGATGATATTTCTATGGCTACCTTAAGGTAATGAACCTTGTGTTTCATTAATATTATATAGATTTGTATTGTGATACTTTCCATATGGTCCATTTTACAGTTGCAAAGGTCTACATTGAAACTGGTATTACATAGTTATTAATAACTTTAAACATGTTATTCCCATTCTGCTTTGATTTTTGGATGCCAGTAAGTCTCTTAACGTATCCAGCCTCAGCCTTTCCCATAATATCATTATACTGAGTATGTCTTGTCTGGAGGACATCAAGGTATTTGTAGGTGTCATGTTCATCCATTGGTTCAATGTGACCTCTGCATTTAACTTCATACCCTTCAATCACTGCCTTTTTTTTTTGACATGCATTAAGAATTTTACATTTATATAGACCAAATGATATTTTGCTATCTGTGGAGAAAGATTCCATGAAATGAAAAATCACTTGATTTGTTTTAGTGGAATCATATAGCTTGATGGCACCAATGTAAGCAATGTATTAAGCATATTATTGTATTAAGTATTAAATATCAATGTATTAAGTGACTAATAAAGTGTTTTGATTTTTGTAAGTTGAAAAACATACTTTGTTCTATTTGGGAGAGATTATAATGGTATTAAAGCTAGGAAGAACCATAATGGCCTTAAACTCTCTCCCTGAAAAATTGTCCTATTTTATATGTTTTTGACATTACTGTGTTGGTAACATTTTAAATGTAGAACAGTTTTCCATGTGGATGTCAAACATTCTAGCATTTTCACTGTACTTGAGTCTAGTTTTGAAATCACGGAATATCAATAAGCCATGAGTGCAAAACTGAGTTAAAGACTTCTTGACAATCAACAAAGACAGGATCTATGTTCCTGTGTATTAGAGCACCTTATTCAACCATTAGTCATTAATTACTTACTTTTGACATACCCTGGAACTTTGGGCAAACCGTTTTCACTCCTCAACCAATGTATTGATTTTTTTTTTTGGTAAGCATTTGTAAATTTTTTCAATTATTCGAGCACTAAATACTTTTTCTAATGTACATAAACACAGAATTAGCCTATATTTGATGAGCCACTAGTATTTTCATCTTTTGATGATAGAAACATGATACTTTCTATTACTAAAGGTTAACAAAGACATAAATCTGAAGTCTGAGAAGAAGCTAATAAAGCATTTTGCTGGTAATGCATGTGCTACTGTGTAGTGTTTGAGTCAGTGATTAGGGTTTTTATCCACCCCTTTCATTTTCCAGTTTTTTCAATGAAGCTAGAATTTTAGTCACCTCCCTTGATACAACTCTTCTGTCATTATTTTAATGGTGTTCAATCTTTCTGTTTTTTATTTAATCCAACTTGGATTTTAGTTGTGTATTTAATTATGTATTTCATGCAACCATACATACAACCAAAAATTTCCCACATTCTCCTTTTTTTTGGTGGGGAGCCTGTCTCTCTTGCCTTTAATTGCTTTACTTCTCAGACCTCTGTATGAATTGATGTTGTTTTGTTCTTAGTGCTGCTTTAACTCCTTATATCACATTAACTTTTAACCTTTACTTTAAGCTGCTGGTTAAAGGAACCTAGCATTTCTGACATGCTTGGCATAACAACAATGCTTTGTGTTCTGGATGATGTCACCATCTGGCAAAGTGTATTCCTTTGACCAGCGCCAGGTGCTCACTGCCCCCTATTTCTGAGGTACCTGAGAGCCATCCATCACACCTCTTGACATGCTAACAATTCCTGAATTCCTTTACTTGTGAACCGAACCAGGTACTGCAATCCTGTTGTGCCAGCTAATTCTGGTTCTGTTTGTGTCTGTGAGACAATCAACTTGGAGAAGATTCCCATGTGAACTGGGAATGCCTGCATTGTCCACACATAAGCCTGCCGTGGGAATGGCTAAGAACAATTATATCATGGTTCAGCCCACTTATGTAATAAAGCACTTCCTTGCCCCAACATGTTAAGCCCTCCTTCTCAGGAGGGGGTCTTCTACTTGCAAGCGTTTCCTCACTTTGAAATTAAACTTCTGTTTGTGTCCTGATACACCTGCCTCTGGTCTCCTCTGTTTGGCTCTGGCCATTCCCAGGTTAAAGGCTGGCTCTGGTCCAGTTGCCATCAACTTAGATTTCTCCAAGGCTCGGGTCAGCTGCTATCTCCTATAGCCTTTTCAAATTTTCTAGTTGTAAATACTCTCTGCCTCCTCAAATTACCTTGTGTTTACTTATCTTTGCATATTTTGTGCCTCCCAGTAGGAAAAACAGAATGCTTCTTGAGGATAGAAATCATTTAGTTTTTTTTGGCTTTGTACTCACCCCTCCACCCCCCACCACCTCCAATGCCTTATACATAGTAGAACTTTAATGAATGTTCATTTGATTAAATTGGATTGAATAGATATTTCAAACACTGGTTCCCAGCACTTATTTAGAATCAGGACATTCCTAAGATTTCCTTAAGTGGAGTAATGCATCAGAGAGATACTTTTTAGTAACACTCACAAAGTTATACCCAGTTTCTCGTATCAAGATAGTTGCTCTGAAGCCAAATTTAAATCTTCTTAAGAACAAGAGCTATCCAAAAATAAAATGGACTGCTTCCGGAGGTAATGGTTTCCCCTTCCTGCAGGTCTTCAAGTAAATACTGGATGACCACTTACTAGGGATCCCTTCCTCCTGAAATTGAAAGATACATTTATCCATTTTTCCCAAAACAAAGTTTACACCAATAAGCACATATTCTCTAAAATCTTATCAGTTCAATTATGCAGTAATGCATTTGAGTTATTACTGCAACAAAAATAATTGGACATCACTAAAATATTATTTGTATTTGACAATAAGTCAAGCTAGACAAGTCATCTTGGTATGTATTGTCTTCCAACTTTGGGATTGTGTGATTTATGAACCCTCTCATTTTTTCTTCCTCATATGAATAATAGGTGTAACAACCAGGGTTTTCACTGGGGGTGGGCAGTTGCTCAAGTTTTAGCACCTTTTCTGTCTGGAATGATCAGGGAAGGCTTTAAAGAGGAGGTAGCAATAAAGGTACACCTTAAAGAACAGGCAAGATTTTAGACAGAGAGGAAGATGGAGTCTGTAACATTCCAGGTGGAGGAAATGGTATGAGCAAAGGAGTAAAATCAGGGAGATGTAACATACCATCAGAGAAGAGTACAACAGTAATATTACACACACTTTCATGCAAACATCACCATTTCCTAGATCTATATTGCTAGATTTACCACTCCCAAGCTCATGAATAAGATCTCGTCAACTTCCAATCATACCATTAAACCTAATGGTGAAGTTAAAAGTTATTATAGAATGTCTTCATTGCACAAAATAACTTTGGAATGTTGGTCTTCAGTAGAATATTTATATAACATTTACATCATGGAAGAGAAAAACTTCATCAAAAATGTCTTCTTTTACAAACCAGTCAAGTTGTCCTGTTTAACAATTATCTTAGAAGTTACTGGGCCTTCTGCCAGACATTCTCTAGGTTAAAAAGGAATTTCTGTAGTTGTGCCTCAAGAGAGTTCACAAAAGTGTTCTTCACTTGCCTTGATGATTTTGTTTTTCGTTAGGTGGAGAAAATGGAAGAGATTGGCTATTGAAGCAGAAATAATCAGAATCTTGAGAGTAAAGAGTCACTCTATGCTAGAATTCATAACACAGGAAAGTAAAGGTGATCGTAGCTAACATATGCCCTAAATTTGGGGAGATTAACTTTCAAAAGATTCAGAGAAAATATTGGTAGTATCTCAAGGATTAAATTTCTACAAGAGAAACCACACGAAGAGGGGTGGGAGGCTCTCTGAGGCTTCTGATGAATACTGAGGATGATATCAGGATAACTAAACTCTGGAATATTCAGTAGCATGGATGTTGTAGAACCTTTTACCAACCTGTATGTAGCTAAGTGCTACTGAATCCAACAGTGCTTGGTGGAGGCAATCCATAAAGTGAAAAAGAGTTTGGGATTATTAAGCAATAAGGAACATGAGTGAGCAGAAAGTTAAGAAGAATGGGGAGATTGGGAGGGGAGATAATTAGCTCAGTTTTGGACATGTTGAGTTTAAGATGCCTATAGGACATCCAGTTTAAGATGTCCATTAGGCAGTTGGAGATGGAATTCTAGAGGCTAAAAGAAAGATTAGAGCTGGATAAGTAGATCCGAGAATAATCAACACAGAGACATTTGAATTCATGGGAGCTGATGAGACAAGTGAAACAATACAGAGAGAGAAGAGAAGACCTAGGATAGAGCCTTGGGAGACACCCACCATAATCATGGATGAAAATTCGGCAAAGGAGACTGAGAATTGGTCAGACAGGTAGGAAGAGAATCGGTATAGAGTAGTATCCTAGAAACTTAGAGAAAAGAGAATATCAAGAAGAGGGTGAGCAATAGCATCAAAAGGTTACAGAGAGGTCAACAAGGAGGAGAACTGAAAAATGGCCATTAGATTTAGCAATTAAGAGGTCATTGGTAACTTTGGAGAGAGCAGTTTCAACGATGAGGTCAGAAGCCAGTCTGTAGAAAGGTGAGAGTTCAAAGGAAGTGAAAGTATTGAGTGTAGACAGCCTTCTCAATTTAGCAATAAAAGAGAGGAGACACATAGAATGATATCTAGTGAAGATGGATGGATCAAGTGAGGGTTTCTTGAGACATGGGCATGCTTGTAAGCAATAAGGAAGCAGCTAGTAGATAAGGAAATAACTATTTGATCAACAGATTGAGATAAATGAGAATGGGGATGATAGAGGGGCCAATCTGCTGGAGAAGACAATTGTGCATGTAGAGAGGTTTGCATTGGCAAGAGAAGGGCTACCTCTTCATGTGAAGGAGGCGATAGTGGCAGAAGGATCTGGATGATTCTGGCTGAGTACTTTCTGGACTAATTTGACCAATCAAGAATTATGTCACCTGGATTGCAATGATACATTATTTTCCAGCAGCTAATTCACATATGACTGTTTTTAGGATTATTCAGACTGAAGAAAAGAAAACTCAGTGGGGACATGATAACTTTCTTCAAATATTTAAAGGGAAAACATGTAAAAGAAGGATTTGACTTCTTCTGTTTGGCCCCAGAGACTAGAACTAGGGAAAATGCATGGAAGTTACATACGGATTTCTATTCCACATGAAGAAAAATTTCCTATAAAGAGCCAGGACAGGAAGTAGCATAAGGCAGCCAGGATCTTGACCCAAGTGCCAACATCCAGTGGGGCATGTTTACTCCCCCTAACAGATCACAGCTTCCAAGTAACCTGCTTCCTTACCCAGCTCAGGGGCTGCCACTCCCCAGGGTTCTGTGACCATCACAACCAACTTCCATAATGCTCCTCCCTTGAGCCCATTTTCCCACTGAAGCAAAGTGTCTCCAATGAACCACCTGGCTTGGAAATTCTTGGGGATGCTGGGGATTAGGGACATCAGTGCAAAAAGGCAAACATTCTATAAACCATAGTAACTAGGCCTAACCCTTTATCCTCTGTCCTCTTCTGCCCTCCCAGACAATGCTAAAAGAAAGAATTGGCATACCTCTTGCTCCCCGTCAATTTCAATCCCTACCTCTGCCACTATCATTTGGGGTTATCTCTTCTCCGTTAAAGTCCATTCCATCTTGTCTATTCACCTTGTGACTATCATCTGTTTGCCCCCCATGTCACTTTCCTTTATCCCCAATAATATCAGTTCTAGATCACAATTTTCTGTTCCATGCCAACCTCATTGAAAATGGCTGCATATTCAAAATGGAGTTCAGTGGCCTGTAAAGACTGCAGAATTTGAAGAGCTGGGAACCTAGCAGATTAATACAGAACTGCACAAATTAGCAAATTAAAATATGCAGTTTTGCTGATTGTTTCCTATTGTGAGTGTGCATTTATGAATGTATGTATGTACATTCACCCCAATTAGATTTTAAGTTCCTCATGGGAAAAGACTGTCTAATTCTTCATTAATCTCTCTACAGCAGAACACATAGTAGTTTTTGAATAACTATTTGTTGATCAACTGTCCCAAAGCTTACGCTTCCCTGTCATCTATCTGTGTTCCCTTGAGTGACTTATACATAGAGGCCTATGAAGGGAGAAGACATTAGGACCTAGGTTCATTCTTTTGAACTATCTTTATTCGCAGGCAAACCAGAAAGCTGTTCAGCAGTGATGGGGAGTTTTCTAATTCTCAGATGTATGTAATATGGAAGAAAAAATTGCAGAAAATAAAATACTAAGGACGTCAGAGGAAAAGAAATATGGTGAACAGATGCTATGCCTTGTTCCTCTCCATGTTTTAGCTTTTAAAAATACATAAAACATGAGTAGTTGAAGAGAAATAGTTCCAGCTTTTGGTGAATTTAGAAGGGGGCCATTTTATAGTTTGGGCTGAATTCCTTGTATTTTAGTTGTTTTCATTAGTTGACAAAATTAGAGAAAATCATAAAATTCTAAAGCAGGAAAGAAAGGCAAGAGTTTCTTGTTCCAGAGTGCTGCCTTTAGGTTGGAGGATAAACCAGTTAGAACAAATCATTTTCTTTATTTTTCCTCTTAAAGATTTCTAAGGGACAAGACTCCCCAAGCTACTAAGTGAATAGCTAGGAGGTACAGCGGATAGATTGTTGGAGTCAGAGTCAGGAAGACTTGAATTTGAATTCTATATTAGATCCTTCCTAGCTTTGAGACCCTAGGCAAGTCATTTAACCTCTGTCATCCTCAGTTTCAAAATAGTAGTTACCTGATAGGGTTGCTATGAGGACCAAATGACATAATATAAGCAAAATGCTTTGCTATCCTTAAAACTCTTTATGAATGCTAGCTATTATTATTATTATCATCATTACCTTGGGAAACCATTCTGTAGTTGTACTGTATGGATAATAAAGAAGGTTTTCCTTAGGTCTGAATATTGTCAGGTAGACTTAAAATTCATTTTAGGCACAGAAACATTTAAGCCAATTGATCAGCAAATGAATGACAACTGCAGTATACAGGGTGCTATGTTACAGGATTTGGCTTCTGCCTTCAAGGACGTCAATCTACTTGAGAAGAGTCAAAAAGAAAAAGGGACATCATATGATAGTTATTTTTTTTTTTTTAGCTAGGCAATGGGGTTAAGGGGTCACACAGCTAGTAAATGTCTGAGTTCAGATTTGAACTCAGGTCTTCCTGAATCCAGGGCTGGTGCTCTATCCACTGTGCCACCTAGCTGTTCCTATTGTGTGATATTTCAAATAGTGGTATAGGCAGTCAAAAGTGTAGGTCTTGCTCAGAAAAAGGAGAGCTCTCTGGGGACTGGGATGGTCAAAGAAGGTAGAAATTGAACTAGGTGTTGAAGAATGAGTTCAGATTAAATAGATGGGAATAGGCAAGGTGAGCAAGACAGGGAAGAGACAGGGAAAACTCTAAGCTTGTCTGGGGCCTTTCAACTTAAGTTCTCATGGTTCCAATATCAGTTATTGTTATCGTCTTTCCAAATTCTTGCTTCAGTTATTTGTTGTTGTTATTGTTTGTCTTTCATTCTTGAAGAGGACCACGACATCAGGAAGGTGATGCCATGACTTGCAAGTGAATTGGAGTTAAGTGAGGCAGGGCTGTGCAAAGTCACCAGCCTCACTTTCTTCTCCAGTGCTATCTGGGTTTAGTGACAAGATATAGATCAGGATGACTGGAAATGGTCCCTTTGCTTCAGTTACTACCTGTGGGAGGAGCATATCCCTCAAATTCTTTCTTCCCTGATTCCTTCCCCAAAAGTACTTTCCCTTAACCAACACTCTTGATGACACCTTCCTATGCTCTGCTCCTCTTCTGTGAGTTTCAGATGCTGCCTTCCTCTCCTCCTAGTTCTGGTCATGAGCTGGTCTAATGATCCCATGGAGTGTAAGCACTCTGAGTACTTCTGGAATTCCATGAAAAACCTAGTACAATATCAGGAGCAGGCAGACCCCACCTCCCTTGCCCCAGCAACTACAAGCTAGTGACAATAAAGGCCTGTGTACAAAGAGATCCAATGAAGCCCTCTCCTATATTTCCTGGCATTTCTCTCCCAGTCTGCTATTATTTATGGCTTAGCTCTGTATTGGATTATTAGACAATATGAGGCCTACAAAGGACCCAGCTGTTGTCAGACAGGCACATGCACACATATGCATATATACACAAACCCACACACAGATTAAGTAAAGAATGAAACATTTCAGTTGTACTGTGTGAAGGAGGTGAAGTTCCACTTTAGTGTCCTCCTTTGTCCCTTTGGATCCCCCCTTCTCCTCCAAGGGTCAACTTTGTTCCTCCATGCACCCCAGACACCTGGCTCAGTTCAGCAACCTGTCAGGTAATCACCACTGAACGGCACCCAGCTTAGACAAGAGAAATGACATGAATTTAGGATTAGAAAGGATTAGAGATATTTTAATCCATGGGAGCTGATTGAGATCAAGTGAAACAGTATAGAGGGAGAAGAGACGAATGCTCAGGACAGAGCCCTGGCCTTCACTCCCCATTATCAAGAATGATCTGGATGAAGATTCAGCAAAGGAGATTGAGGAGTGGGCATGTGAGTAGGAGCATCGGTACAGGGTGAAATCGTGGAAACCTAGAAAAAAGAGAGTATCAAGAAGAGGGTCTTTGATTGAGATTCAAGAGAAATGGGTTCTAGTCTAAGTTCTGCCATTAATTAACTGTGTGACCCAGGGCAAGGCATATTACCTCCCTAAGCCTCAGCTTCTCCTTCTGAAAAACCTTCAGTTCTAACATTTTCTTCTTCCATACCTTTTTGTGTCCCTGAAAACAGTAACTCAGGTTACGGCTACCCCAAATTGCAAGCATGATAAAAACACTACTTTTTTCTCTTTTTTCCTTTTTTTTTTTTTTTGGTGAGGCAATTGGCATCAAGTGACTTGCCCAGGGTCACACAGCTAGTGTCAAGTGTCTGAGGCTGGGTTTGAATTCAGGTCCTCCTGACTCCAAGGCCAGAGCTCTTTCCACTGCACCACCTAGCCTCCCCTACACTTGACTTTTTTTGACCATCATAACAGTTGATCACCAAGGAATGGATCAGTTACCATCATTACTACAATAAATGGCCATTTCATAATAAGCAAGGTGTATACACTGGAAAGAGGCAGCTAGGTCACCCAGTGGATCAAATGTCTAGCCTGAAGTCAGGAAGATTCATCTTCCTGAGTTCAAATCTGGCCTCAGCAACATAATAGCTATGTAACCCTGGGCAAGTCATTTAACTCTGCTTGCCTTAGTTTTCTCATCTGTAAAACGAGCTGGAGAAGGAAATGGCAAACCGTTCCAGTATCTTTGCCAAGAAAACCTCAAATGGGGTCACAAAGAGTCAGATGCGGCTGAAAAAATGACTGAACAACAGCATGATGTTCTGGGACTTGACACAATTAACACAAAGTCATTCGCAAGCCATACACATTCTTAAAGGAAATCTCTCTTCCATTTGGATTCTACACTGTATATTTTCCAAAACAAAGGTTTTCGGAGAGTCTGGTCTTTGGGGGAGGTTTATTGATTTTGCTCCTAAGCTATTTTTTTCTTCTTCCAATTCCTTGCTCCAGAGCTTTTATTTTGTTTTTTATTTCTTGCTTCTTTTCTTCTATTTATTCATGTACTATTTGTGGAAAATCATTTATCCCCTTGAGTCTTTGCTTGCAGTTATTAGGGAATTACTTTCTCCTTGGCTGTATTTTAGGACATCTGTAGATCTATTATAATTTTTATACTGGTTTTTCCCCCTTTGGTTTACTTGTCTCTCCAATCTTAATTCCCACATTGAAGCTTTGTGCCAGGACCAGGTTCCACCCTCTGTTACACTTTTGGTGGGGGGTCAGTCCCACTAGATCTTGCCCTGAGTAACCTGGGCTCCTGCACTGCCCATCGCCTCCCAGGGTCAAACTTCCTCTCCCTCCCCCCCAATCTTTGAGGTCCAGAACACTTGATCTTCAGAATGCTCTATGGCACCTCAGGGCAGAGTGCTAAAACACTTGGAGCCTTCAGGCATCTGGATTGTTCCAGTCTGAGCATTGCCACACCTCATTGTTTCTTGCTACTCACTGGGGCTTCCAATATCTCCTATGGGTTTCTAACTACCTTGGGTCTTTCTCTAGGAGAGTTTCGCACTACAGCTTAGAGCCCTGAGGGTAGTATAAGCCTCTCTGGTCTTTCTCGGGATATATTTTGAGGTTACAAACTTGTTTGCTTATACTGACAAAAGCCAATTTCCTTCCACTCATGGGCTTCTAACTAACTTTTTGTGCAGTTCTGGATTGGAAGAAAAGATGACTTAATGTAGTTTTTATTGGATTTATTGATTATTATTCAGTATGGTCCAATTTCAGTTTTGGGCTAGATTGGCTATGTGAAAGCTGAGTGTTCTCTCTCCATCCTATGATGATGGTAAGCAACTTTAGTTAATTTATCACTCTCTCTTTTATGCATGATACTAATAATTAGAAGATCATAGAACAGTTTATCTTTATTGTTCCATCTTTCAAGGAATTTTGTGTGATTTTTATATGTGTAATGAGAGAAACTTTAAGCTGCCATTAGATCCATCAAATGAAATACATATCACCAAAAAACCAAGAACAATTAAGATCTTACATTCTCTAAACCTTTCAATTAAGTATGGGATAGTAAAGATGGGGTGTGTTATAGAATATCATGTGTGAAAGCTTGTGTGCTTCTTTGCCACGGCTTCATCAAGGATATTTCCATATGTGCATAGATTAGTCATATAAATATTTTGTAGAGATGGAAAAATAAGCGTATCAGTCCATATTTATTGTTGTATTCTCCATTACCTTTTTTGATAGTAATTATGACTATTATTTTTTCTAGGTACCTTGTATCTCACTATGAGAACGCATACATCAGTGCTCCCAAAATTGTGCTGCCTACCTCATGGACCTTCTCAGTACACACTTGATCTGATCCAGTTGCTCTTCTCATCTCTAATCTTTTTTCAGTGATATTTCTACTTACTCATGCAGCACACTGGGAACTATGGTGTTAGGATCTATGTGTGGTCGGTGCCAGTGACAGGCACAACAGTTTGTTTATTGAAATGTGACCATTTGGTTTTTTATCTGTTTGTTGTCTTCCTTCCAATTTAAGCCTGAAATTCTATCAACAATAACTATAATAACATATCTGCAGGGTACTAATATCACTTGCATTCCTTTAGCAATGAGAGAGAGAGAGGGAGGGAGGGAGGGAGAGAGAGAGAGAAAGAGAGAGAGAGAGCACTTTAAAAAAAAACTTTAAAAAATTAAAAAAAACTTTAAAACAAAAAAAATAGAAAAACTTTAAGACAACAGGGCTTAGTGCCTAATTAGCAAGATAATCAGCTAAAATAGGAAGCTCTTTGATGGCACATTGGGGTGAGCTCCTCCCTGACCCCAGCTGGCTTCCCATTCTGCATATGTCAGCCTCCTTGCACAAGTGTTCCTGGGCCTCTTGTCTCACCACACCAAAGCGTACTGTCACTCCCTAGGCCCCTCAACAGAAGATGTAATTGATTCCATTTCCGTTTCCCATTCCATTACCAGCAATTTCTGGTACTAGCCCTGGTCACACACACAAAAAAATTCCTAGTTATAATTCAAATGATCGTGGGTTCTTATTATGATATGGCTTAATTGGATCTTCCAACAAGCTTTCTATAAACTCGTTCCACTGCTTCTCACTGTTTTATGAGGTGAATTCATAATCTTCTGTTCTCAGGAAGGTTTTACGAATGAGTTCACATTCTGCATTGATTTTTGTTTGCTATGTCTCTCTACTTGTCAAGGTGGTCAAGAGTTTTAAGATCGTAAGATGATAAATCTAAAGCTGGAAGGAAACTCAGAGACCATCTAGTCCAACATCTTTATTTTAGAGATAAAGAAACTGTGGCTCAGGAAAGATTTGCCTGCAGTTATATAAGTAATAAGTATCCATGGCAGCTTCTAAGCTTCTTTGGCCTTCTTCTGGCGACTGACTTACATAGATTTCTTAACTTTGTTTCCTAACTTTGATAGTCAGTTTCAATATCTTTTATTTTATCCATTTCCCATTTTCCCTCATTAATAGAGTATTTAAATAGGTTGGGTTAGATCATTTTAATTGAGCACATTTTCATCTTCTCATTTTAATTCTTTCTTATAATTTGGTATTGATTTTGATCTTTGCTCTAACAAGGAAATGGTCTGAGAATACAGAGAATGATAACTTGGAAATGACTGTCACATCAATACCTACTTGTTTCTTGTCCATTGCAACATTTCATTTTGTGTGGTGTTAATTATGTAATCACAATGCTCCTGAATTTCTTCTTCAAAAAACTATTCATGATAAATGGACATGACTCTTTCATTTAATTGTTTTCTCTGTATCCCCCATGCTTAGCACAATGCCTGACACATAGTAGGCACTTAGTAAATGCACATTGAATGGACAAATAAATGAATGAAATATATGCATGTTCTACAAGCTTTTAGTCCTTTGAATTTCTTAATCTTGAGTCATATGTTCCAACACATCTTTCACCATTCTCCTCTATGCCTTCCTTTACAATTGAGTCCCTAAGTACAGAGAAGGTACTAATCTGCATTGGTAAAGGAATTTTTTCAATAAGAACTCTTTTCATTGATGAATCACAGATCCAGTCCCAAAAAAAAGTATCAAAGCATATGTTGATTTAATTTGAAGGGTCCTATCAGGTTTTTATTAAAATATTTCTACCTTATCATGCCCTGCAACAGATGTTGCAACTATCTTCATGAATATCTTTTTCTAAATGTTCATCATGAGTACTGCAATGCCAGATGACCAAGTATCCCATGAAATTGTTTCTTGTTTTTAGATGCACAACAAAACCAACTCCATCAGTTCTTTTTTTTTTTTTTTGACTCTCAAAATAAAGTTTATATACTGTCTTTCCATATGGCTCCTTTTGACTTCTGGTTTCATTTATAATGAGAATGTCAAGATTGAAGTTATTAAATTCCTCCAGTAATGTGACTACTTGCTGGTCACTGGGCAAAGATCTCACATTTAGTATGCCAATAATCAAGTTCAGGTTTATAGATCATCTTAAAACTGTGTGATTCTTAGTACCCTCAGCCTTCTTTTCTGCCATTCTGTGACTATTACTTCAAAAGTGGAAGGCAGTTAAACAAAAACAATATGAGGGTTTTTTTGTTTTGGTTGTTTAATGTGTATTTTGTATTTTCCTTATTTCAAGGTTATCTATAAGGTAGGAAATGAAACCACTATTGTTCAGTACCCTGGTGATGAGCTGTTTATTCATAACTAAGCTGAAGCTATTATTATAGCTCACACTGACACAGCATTTTGAGGTTTACACCTCCACTAATATGTTGATCCAACATGGAAATGACCTTGGGTGCTAGGTAGTGCAGTGTATAGAGTGCCAGACCTAGGTCAAAACTTAGGTCAAAAAGACCTAAGTTCAAATCCAGCCTCAAGCATTTACTAGCTATGTGACCCTGAACAAATCACTTACCGACTCTCTAACTCAATTTCCTCACCTGTAAAATGAGGACCATATTAGCACCTACCTCTCAAGGTTGTTGTGAGGATAAAATGAAATAACATTTGCAAAGTACTTTGTAAACCTTAAAACATTATATAAGTGCTAGCTATTACTATCAAAAGAAGACAGTCAAAATTCTGCTAAGTTCTAGCAAGCTAGAAAAGATTTGTGAGGTCGGGCTTGATGATATAATCTTTGTTGTCCAAGAAGACATCCAGCTAGGGTAGTAGAGCCTCTTTACCAGAGAATAATCAATACAATGGGCTACAGAAACTCATTCAATCATGTTGTAATAAACAACACACATATCTATAACTTTTTGACATTTACGAAGCACTTTCCTATTCACTACCCATGAGGTAGAAAGTGCAGATATTCTGATCCCTATTTTACAAAATAAGGAAAGGAAGTATCAGAGCAGAGGAATGATATCACCATTATTAGAAAGGATTCCCAGACAGATGAAAACAAAGTATTTAACAAAGTCTTTCTATACACCAATACCCTGAAGTTCATGAGTTCAAGAATTATTAACCCCTATCCATCAATTGGGGAAGGGCTAAACAAGTTATGGTATATGATTGTGGTGGAATACTATTGTGCTATAAGAAATTACAAATAAGATGGTTTCAGGAAAACCTAGGAAAACCTATATGAACTGATGTAAAGTGAAGTGAGTTGAAACAAGAGAACATTGTACATAGTAACAGCAATATTGTAACAAAGATCAATTTTGATTAATATAATGATCCACAACCTAGGAATCTTAGGGCTCATGATGAAAAATTCTATCCACCTCCAGAGAAAGAAATGATGAATTCTAAGTACAAATTAAAACATATTTTTCAATTTTTTTAAGTTTTCGTGCTTTTTTGCAACGTGGCTAAAATGGAAAAATGTTTTGCATGACTCCACATGTATAACAGGTATCATATTGCTTGCCTTCTCAATTGGGGGGGAGGAGGAAGCTAGAAGGAGGGAGAGATTTGGAGCTCAAAATAAAAAAGAACGTTAAAAATAAACATTTTAAATGTTTAAAACATTTTAAATTCTTTTAAAAAGAATCATTATCCCCATTTTACAGAAAAAAGAAACTGAGGCACTGAGAGATTGTGGACTTTTCCATAGCCATGCAGCTAATAATTGGAGAAGTAAGAATTTCTGGTTCCTCCAGAAGTCTGGACTACATATCCAGTGTTCTTTCTACAATGCCCAGAACCCAGGTGCCAGTTATCTAGAAAGCTGCCTCCATGACAGCAAATAGCTTAGAATACTAGTGCTTCAAGAGACCTAGGGTCACAGGATCATTGAATCATACATTTAAAGCTAAAAGGAAAATCAGACACTATCTAGTCCAACATCCTCATTTTACAGACGAGGAAACTAAGGCTCAGAAAAGTTAAGTGACTCGTCAGAATCAGGATTCAAATCCAAGTATCTGGATCCAAATCCTATACTCTTTCCAGTATATCATGCTTGTCCCACTCCTCTAGTCTGTCCTCATTTCAGGAATGTGGTGCCCATGTAGAAAGAACAAGGATGGGACAGCTAGGTGGTGCAATGAATAGAGCACCGGCCCTGAAGTCAGGAGGACCTGAGTTCAAATCTGGCCACAGACCAAACACTTGATATTTATTAGCTGTGTGATCCTGGGCAAGTCGTTTAACCCCAATTGCAAAAAAAAAAAAAAGGATTAGATCCCAGGTCTTTTATCACTCAGTCCAATCTTCATTCTGCTATACCCTGCTATGAATATCTCTCTGCCTGCAAGACCACAGTAATCAAAATTAGCTTCCATAATTGCTGTTTATGAGTAATATACCTAATTGATGTTAATGTTATATCATCTATATTGTTAATGTCAGTAAGCGAAGACAGCCTCATTAACCTCTTTATGGAATTCTAACAATTTGGCTGTTTGGGAAAGGAGAACTACACATACACAGCATCTCTCTGCCTTGAAAGACTGATGATCCCTTGGTAAACAACCATAAACAGCTTTGACTCTCGTCATTAACAGCAAATCACCCTCCAAAAGTGCCAGCTGAAAGCTCTGTAATCCAGCACTGATGGGAAAGTAAACCCTGCCAGAAAGGAATAATTAGGAAAAATATGGCTGGATTAGATGTCATCTGATGAGTTTACATTCTATAATAATTTAAACAGTCATTAGATCCCTAGAAACCGCCTTCCCAGGCTCCACAATATTTCACATTTTATGGCTGCTGCATAGTCGCACACCCTTCCACCCACAGTCAGGACCTGGGATTTGTTTGGATGAACTGGATTTCCCGGGAGTAATTTGAAATAAATTAACCTGTGGATAGTCCTCTTCCCACTGGCCACCCAGTGGGTCCTTTGCTGCAAGTTGTTTTGCTTGTGTTTTCGCTAAGCACTTAGAAGCACTTTACAGCAGCAACCAAAAAAAAACAAAAAAACAAAACAAAAAACAAAAAATACCACATTATCATCATTCATCCGCCTGACCTTGGATAGATGATGTAATTACCAGATTGCACCAAGTGATCCATTTGTGCTGCAAACAAATAAATAGAATGCTGTTGTCAAATATGCAAAAGCAGCTAGATCAGCTACAGGGCTGAACTGAAGAAGATTAAAGCAAGGAATCCTGGAAACAGCAAGATTTCGTTGCCACCTAAATAATTTCCTATGGCCCTTTTCAGATTGGCAGCTACCCAGAGTTCATGCAACATGGATTCATGGAATCCTTGTGCATTATCATAAATCTTAGATACATCCACATGATACTTGTATTTTTTTGGTATTATTGCTCCTTCCCTGGCACCAGCTCTTTTTCTACCCCGTCCCCATCTGAGGAAATAGGATCAAGGAGTAAATAAAAAGGAGTCATCAAAATAAATTCCACACAGGAGTTTGCTCTCTCAGAAATTAAAAGGAAGTGAGACAGAGATACCACAGAAGTCAGTCCTGGAGAGTACCCATCCTACCAGTTCATGTCCTGCTATAGGCACTATTGGTTTGTAGTAACATAACATGGAGCTGTCTTTCATCTTGCTCTTTGCAACAAGGTCCTCTTCTGAAAATGCAAGTCAAATATGCATTGTGCCAAATGTGACTTTTTGGATGCATCTAAGAGATTTTGTTACATTTTCCAATTAGCACTGGTATTTGGAATCAGACAATTTTATACCTGAAAACAGGGACTTGCTAGAGTCAATTCACATGTGCTCTTGAGAGCTGACTTAAATTTTCAGTATGTACGTTTACAACTTGAAAATCTTCGACTACTACAAATCAGAGTTTGATGTATTATTTTGTTGATTGTTTTGACTTAAGAATATGATAAAGACAATGTTAATGATTCAGATTAAAAGTATGAGACATCTTTATATATGTTTCTGTATATGAGTGTGTGTGTATATATATTCCAATGTTGTTGTTGTTCAGCCATTTTCAGTTGTGTCCAACTCTTCGTGACCCTATTTGGGGTTTTCTTGGCAAAGATGCTAGAGTGGTTTGTCATTTCCTTCTCCAATTCATTTGACAGATGAGGAAACTGAGGCAAATAGGGTTAAGTGACTTGCCCAGGGTCATACAGCTAGTAAGTGTCTGAGGACAGATTTGAATTTATTCCAGTTATCATGAAGGCAGCTAAAACAGGCACTGTGGAGCACTTAGATCTTGGTCAGACATCAAAGATGCCAAGGTCATCTACTTTATCCCAGGCTAACACCAGTCATCCTGACTTTTGTCTTGTCACTAGACTGTGATGACTCTGAAAGAGAGTGAGGCTGATGACTTTGTGCACCTCTTCCTCCCTTAAAATCCAATTCATGCACAGGTCAAGACTCTTTGAAAAAAAAAAAAAAGAACAATTGGGAGCAGCTAGGTGGCACCATGGATAGAGCACCGGCCCTGGATTCAGGAAGATCTGAGCTCAAATCCAGCCTCAGACACATAACACTTACTAGCTATATGACCCTGGGCAAGTCACTTAACCCCATTGCCTAGGCCCCCCCCCAAAAAAAGGAAAATAAAGAACAATCAACAGTTATTGGGAGATAAAAAAATAACCTATACAGATTGAGATTAATAAGAGAAGGTTTCTTGGAAGAGGTAAACAGAGCAATAAGCAGGATAAGGCTAATTGCTTTTGTCATTCCCAGGAGGGCCTCAAGCATGGAAGGAATGACCACTTGTTATAGTTAGAGTGGAGATTCCTTTGGGGCCTGGGTTGAACTAGATTATTACCCTTGAGGTCTGTTCCAAATCTAAATTCCATCATTCAGTGATTCCAGGATGCCAAATTTAGAAGAAATTTATTATCTGTCAGCAGTGTAGAAATTACCAAACTTAGCACATAGTTAGCAAGAGCTATTAGTTAATTTTGACTTGGTTGGTGTGTCCAGTTTTACTGGATTGTTTTTTTTCTTTTCTTTTTTATTCCATGTTGGAAAGATTGACTCTCCAAGTAGATGAGGGAGAAGTGATATATTTGAAAATATATGTACTATAAAAATGTTATTGATATCAACAACATGTTGAAGAATAATTAATTTACCTAAAGGAGGTCTATAAAATTGTGCATACCTTTTGATTCAGCAATACCTAGCAAATGCTAGGTCTATATCCCAAAGACATCCAAAAAAAGGGAAAATGACCTATTTGTACAAAAATATTTATAGCAGCTCCTTTTGTGGTGGCTAAGAAATGGAGATTAAAGAGATGCCCGTCAATTGAAGAATATATGATTGTATGATTATAATGGAATATTATTATGCTATAAGAAATGACAAGTAGGATTATTTCAGAAAAACCTGGAAACACTTACATGGACCTGTGCCTAGTGAAGTGAACAGAATCAAGAGAATGTTATACATGGTAATAGCAATATTATTTGGTGAACAATTCTTGAATGACTTAGCCTTTCTCAGCAATACAATGATCCAAGACAATCCCAAAGGACTAATGACTAAGCATGCTATCCACCTCCAAAGAAAGAACTGATATTGTTTGAATAAAGATTGAAGCATGCTATTTTTCACTTTTTTTCTTCCATTTTTTCTTTTATTCGAGTCTTCTTGTACAAAATGACTATTATGGAAATGTTTTACATAATTATACATGCATAATCTATATCTGATTGTTTACTATGGGGGGGAGGAAGGGAGAAGGGATAGAATTTGGAGCTCAAAACTTTTAAAAAAATGTTAAAAAAATTTTTAAAGAAATGTAAATACTTATGTTTATTTGGTTTTTCTCATATTCAAAGTTAAGTTCATAATAATTTAGCAAATAAATAATTACTGTATGAGGAAAAAAAGAATAATTAATTTAAATGGAAGTTACTGAAAAGCAGCACAACCAAGTGACGTGGCAGAGAGAGGACCAGTCTTGGAATCAGGAAGACCTGGGTTCAAGTCCAATGTCGGACATATCCTGACTGTGTGATAAGAGGCAAGCCATTTGATCTCTCAAAGCCCCAGGTAATACTCTAAGTTACAGATGAGTGGATGACTAGCTGTGTGACCCAGTGAAAGTCATTTAACCTCTGTTTGCCTTAATCTGCTGGAGAAGAAAATGACAAACCACTCTGGCATCTTTGCAAAAAAAAAAAAACAAAAAAAACCCACCATGGACAGTACTGGTGTGCTATGCTACATGGGTCACAGAGTCAGACACAACTGAATGGTTGAAGAATAACAATCAGTAGAGGGAGTTTCCACACCAAGAGTTCCCCAAATCCATGAAATCATAGGTTGGGACCAAAGGGGAAAAAAAGAGTAAACTACCAATTGGCAGACTGGGATGGGCTCCACGCTACCATGTGGCAAAAGCGTAACATTTGGTATCCTGATGTCTTTGCCTCACCTCACCCTCACCTGAGACTTTGCTTCATTCCAATGTGTTTGTAGTACTTTCCCAGAATGCAGGCATTTCTAGTTACAGCTCTTAAGACCAAACACATTCCAGCACTTAAAACCCAGCTCATAGTTTATAAGAACCTAAGGCCTGGGAATCTGGAGGAACTCGTGGCTGCGGTAGGTGGACAACATTCAAGAAGACACTTCCCCACACATCTTTAGAAAACAACAGAGCTGGGGACTTTTTAGCCTCTTGCTGGTGTTTATGGGTTCTTGGAGACATCACCATATAAGATTAAAATTTAGGAACTTGGCAGGCACAGGAAGAATGCCATAAATCCCTCAGCAGGGATGCATCCTCTGACTCGGTATCAACTTGGTGACTTCAGGAAGTTATGAAATGAGTTGGAGCATTTGGTGGGATGGGGGGGGATGCTCTAATCTTTCTGAAGTCATTTCCCAGGGATCTTCAAAGAAAGAAAGCAAATTCAAGAACAAACAAACTAGAGATTTCAGGTCAGTCAATAGTTGGTTTCTGGTGCAGAAAATCAGGACTGTTCTGCCATGGTTTAATAGTAAACACTCAGACTGTGTCTACATTGCACCACATTTGAAGGAGAGCTGTGAAAGAGAAGATCCCTCACCAGCTTCATGGGAAAGGAGTAGAGTCAGCAGTAGACTTATCCATTTCAGATTTCTTCACACACAAATATTTGGCAAGGAATTAAAGAATTCAGGTATAGATAGCAGCATTTCTAAATTTCTAAAATTGGTGTACCTTGCTTTCACAACACCTTTCTATCCAAAAATATCCCTCCTTTCCCTCATGAAAAAAAAACAAAAATAGAAATGAAAAAGGGTGGGAAAAGAGAAGTAATTTTGCATTACTAATCCTTTCCAAGTGACCTCCATAGAACATTACTCTATTCCATTATTTGGTGAAAGTACCTCACCCCAAGCGAACAGCAAAGCTATACCTGCCCTTACAATATGCACCCTCAAATTGACTTTGCTATTCGTGATATGAAAAAAAGATTTAAGACAAATATTATACATCAGCTTAGTAATCCTACCCATCCTCCATGCCTGCAGTCCAACAAAGTTTTAGTTAAGTAGGTTTTTCAATACTCTTGCACTATCAAGGTTTCAGGACTTTTATAATCTTGGATCTGAAGGAAGACTGCATATCACAGCATGACAAACAACATCCTTCTATCCCCAACCACCAAATAACATTACTCACTGCATTGGCACTAGTCTACTAGGGTGTTGAGTCAAGGGCCTTTATATCAAGTGTAAATCTGACTCCCCTCAACTTTTATCCATTGCTCCTAGATCTTTCTACAAGGCTACCCAGAATGGGTCTAATCTATTTTCTGCATGACAACCCTTGAAATACTTGAAGATAGCTACCATCCCCCTCCCTTGGTACCCACTCCCTACCAAGATCTGTTCTGCAAGCTAAATGTCCAAAATTCTTTTGGCTGATCTTTAAAAAATTTGCTCCCCAGTCTCTCCAGCATCACCATCCTTGTCTCTCTTCATTAGAATATAAGGGCTGTGAAGTCAGGGACTCTTTTCACTTTTGTATTTATATCTCAGTGCTTAGCACACAGTGATTGACACGCAGTAAACACTCAGTAAATGTTTTTCCTACTTTTTTTTAAATGTACCTCTTTCCCTCCCCCATTGCAGGAGTATCCTATTATTAAATCAAAAAAGAAATTTATTTACAAAGCATTGTGGGAAGTTAGAGTTCGAGTAAGTTATTAAAGATATATATATCTTTAAAATGTTAAAAAATTGTTTTTACATGTAACTGGGGAAAAATAAAATACTAAACAAATACCAAAAAAAGAAATATATATACATACATATATATATATATGTATATATCTTTAAAATGTACTTACCTGTGTACATGTTGTGTAACCAATAGAATATAGACTCCGCCAGGGCAGGGACCATTTCATTTTTGTTTGGCATCCCTAGCACCTAGCACAGAGCTTGGTACATTTAGCAAATGCTTATTAAATTGAATTGAATTGAATATAGAAGGAGAGCGCAATTGAGTTTGGAGTGGTCAAATAGGTTCCACAAAGGGGCTAGGAATGCATGGTGACTGGCTTGAACAAAGCCGTTGAAAGAGGATTTATCTAGAGAATGGTAAAGAACATTTCAAGGCACAGAGATTAGGGGAGTAGTGTGAGCAAAGGCTCATGAGCAAGAAACACAAAGTTTGTGTTGCAAGAACAGTGAGAAAACCAGACCAGCTAGAACAAAGGTTTCATGGATAACAGTAATCGGAAATTGGGCTAGGAAGGTAAATTGGGACCAGATTGTGAAAAGCCCTGAATGTCAAGCTATGGGACTTTATCATATAGGCAATGGAGAAAGAAGGGGGTGGTGACAAAGTAGAAGAGAATGACCTTGATACTAGAGATAATTTTATTTTGGAACTAACAAACTAATGAGGGCCCCTTCTTTTTTTAATTTATTTTATTTTCAATGCAAAGAACAAATCAAGCATTTCCATAACAGCACAATAAAAAAGATGATTGCACATGAAACTGCAAACAGTTTTTGTCCTGGGCCCAGAATTTAAACTTGCTGACTCTTAGGTCCCACTAACAGATCTGGAATCCCCTGTCTGTGGCCTATAAAGTAGTATCACCACCATACAACACTTTCCCGGATGTAACATGACTCAGATTCAGTCTCCTGGGCTGTATGATAATGAAGTTTCACTGTCAACTGAAAAGGGTTAGCGGAAAAAGGGAACAAGTCCCAGTCGGTACAGGACTAAATGCCCTAGTAGAGGAAGCACTGTCCCCATGAATACAACCAGCTGGGTGTCTGGACACTTCATAAAATTTTATTGTGAAATGCACAGATGATGAGCCCAGCTGCAAAACATCAGGAGTGTTTATCATGCTCTCCCCTAGAGTTCTGGGTGTGTTCCCCTTTGACACTATTTATGTAGGCTTAGCCTAAGCTGATTTAGATGAAGATGTCAAAATTGCTTCAAGGTGCAATCCATTGTGAGGGGAGCCATCAAATGGTCCCCTGATCCCATCTCTATGTGTCAAAATGGCATTCTTCTTTATAGGTGTAATGGGAGAGTCAGACCACTAATAACAAATGACTCCTATCTGACCTCATTTGCCCATAATGAACGAGGCAAAAGAGTTAGTATCATTAAGGCGAAACCCCAACATGTCAGAATCCCATGAGACTTATGCCTAGACAGACATTGCATGAGGAGGTGTGAATTTTGGAAGGACAGTCTACAGACAAGGAACTTCAGGAAGAAGCAACTGAGAGTCCTGAGGAGTTCTTGAGTTCAGGCAAAACGCCGAACAGGAGCAGTCTGATGTCAAGCTTTTTCTGAGCAGAAAGTGCAGATGCAGCAGCCTCTACTTGACATATTCAGCCTCTGGCAAGTGCAGAATATAGGAACCCAGGAGGCTGATACCATGTGGAAGGAGGTGGCAGCCCAGAGCCAAAGTCAAGGTAAATATAGTTCCAGGAGATTTCAGAGACCTACTTTTGACCAACTATTACAGGATTTTTTACAGGGAGATATTCCATTGCTAATTTTTTCCCATATGAATTACCTTGCGATTCTGCCAAATATTTTGCTATTTGATTGGTGGATTTTTCCTGGCCTATGAATAGTGAGCTGCACTAGTAGGGGCTCAAGCTACTGTTTGCATGATTGTTTACGGATACAGTCCACATTGAACCTCAGGAATTAGCAAAGTATTCTAGAGATAAAATATTTGTGGGAGGGTTATGGGGTACTCTTGTTGCATTGGCAGGACCAGTAAACCAGAAAAAAGTAACAAGTAAAATAGGGCCTCAAAGCATCACGTCATCCTTATTGCCCGTATCTTTTCCTTCTTTTGTATTTAGGCAGCAGGTAGCATAGCGGATAGAGTATTGGACCTGTAGTCAGGAAGATTTTAGTCCAAATCTGAGCTCAGATACTTCCTAGCTGTGTGACCCGGGCAAGTCATTTAACCTCTGTTTCCTCAACTGTAAAATGGGGATAATAATAACACTTACCTTAAATGGTTGTTGCAAAGATAAAATGAGATAGTACTTATAAAAAAAGGTTGAGCACAAAGCGGGCATTATCTAAATGTTTATTCCTGGTCATTATTTCCTTGTAAAGTAAAAACAGGGACAATCTTCTCTAAATTTTGTATCTCTCCCAATCCTAGGACAATTATCTGCATAGGGTAGGGACTTAATGTTTGTTTAATTGGATATCTACCATTCTACCCTTAGCAAGTCATTTCTTTGGAATAGATATTATTCTCTCCCTGAAATTCTCTTTTAAAGTGATATGGAGGATATAACATCTTAAAGTTGAAAGAAAGGGACCTTCGCCTTCCTCCTTCCTCCCTTAGTACACTTCCCTCACCCCCATGTGGATTCTGTTTGAGATAACCTTGCCATGCAGGAAGGAATTATAGAATGTGTCTTCCTGGGGCCTCCAGGGTATTTTTCCCAACTGTTACTAGGTCTGGGACAGTACAGCACCAAGCAACTAGGTGCACAGTAATGCATTCAGACCATCATCTGTTGTTTGAACTCCAGGGTTCCAAAGAATCAGCTGAGTTGCAGCAGTGCAAGGATTTAAGACATCTCCAAAGGTCTCATGATGGAAAATGCTATCCACATCCAAAGAAAGAACTATGGAGTTTGAATGCAGATCAAAGCATCCTGTTTGCTATTTTTTTCTTGTTTTGTTTTTTTTTTCTCTTTCTGGTAGTTCCTCCTATTGGTTGTAATTCTTCCTTACAACATCACTATTGTGAAAAGATGTTTAATAGGAATGTATATGTATAGCCTATATCAGATTGCTTACCGTCTTGGAGAGGGAAGTGGGGAGAGAGGGGGAGAAAAATTTAAAACTCAAAAGCTTATGGAAGTGATTGTTGATAAATCAAAATAAATTAATAAAAAAATGAAATGTTTTACATCAATAAAAGAAGAATCAGCTGAGTTGTTGGGTTATTTCCCCCAAATTAATTAGGGTTGGGGGGAGGGCTTTGTTTTATAATGAAAGGTAGCATGGTATGGTGAAAAGAGCCCTGGAGGTCAGAAAGGCATGGATCTGAGTCTTGATTCTCATACTTCCTTGCTGGGTGACCATGGGCAAGTCACTTTTCTTTGAGCCTCAGTTTCTTTATCTACAAAATGGAGATAATAATAGTTGTAGTACTCATCCCTAAGAGTTATTGAAAGCATCAAACCAGTAACATATATAAAATCTTTTACAAATGCTATCAAAATAAGCTATTTTTTATTTTGGGGAAAGGAGTGGCAATCTCACATAGAAAAGAAAAAAGAAAAAACCTGAGGCATCCTTGTGCTACAACACAAGACTGTATAAGATTAAAGGATCCTAAATTTAAACTGGAAGACAGATCGAAGGACAGCTAAGAATTAAGAATAAAAATAGAAACAAATAATATTTAAAGTTTATAAAGTGCTTTGCATATGTTATTTAATTTGATCCTTACAGCCACCCTGCGCAATAAATTTTATAATAATAAATTTTACAGTTAAGGAAACTGAGACTGAGAGAGGTTAAGTGATTGACTTGCCCAGGGTCTCATTGTGAATAAATGTCTGAGGCAGGATTGGAATTCAGTTCTCAGTGACTCCAACTCTAATCTCTATTTTCTCTACCCATGTAGTTAGCCCTTCATTTTATGGATGGGGAAATTAAGGTGCAGAGTGGTACAATGACTTAGGATCATCGATTTGTTCTCCAATCTAATCTCTTCATTTTACAGATGAGGAAACTGAAGGCCAGAGGGATCAAATTACTTGCCCAAGATCTGAAACCAAGTCCTCCTACTCCAAAACAAGTGCTCCTTCCACACTTCCACCCAGGTGAATAAAACATAATCCTTGCCCTGCAGGAGTGTACAATCTAATTGGACAAACAGGACCTATACACATGAAAAGTTAAATCAAGACAACAACAAAAAAGAAGTTAGAAAACGTTATGATACTGGGGGTGGGGAGTGATAGGGAGTGGGAGGAAGAGGTCCAGACCTGTGATTTATAGAGGGCTTACAATTTTTTAGGCAACTTCCATGTTTTCAACAGCAGCTATGCTTGGCTTGGACTCCATGGGATACAATTCTGCTTTCCCCGCCCTTTCCCCTCCCACTCCAGGAAAAAGCTGATCACCTCACATCCCTTCATCATGCAGATCAATTCAGGTTTTGATACTCAGCACCTTCTCAACTCTTCCTCAGTTGCTTGTCCTCTCTGATTGAAAGACTGGAGGGCAGAGCATTAACCCCCCCTCCAAAAAACTTTCCTCACAATTGTTCAGGTTACTGCATTTTCCAGCAGAGTTTCTCCTTGGCTTGACTCCATAGGAACAACGTATCCCCCTGATGGCCTGAGCACCAAGCCAGGGTGTGTCAGACAGAGGCCTTGATCTCAGCTCTTCCTGGCTACTAGGCTGACCCTCAAGCTGCTATGCCACGTGGATTTTTTTTGGTAGTTTTTTATTTTTATTTTTATTTTTTATTTTGTTCTTGATTTATTTATTTTTAGTTTTCAACATTCACTTCCACAAGATTTTGAGTTCCAAATTTTCTCCCCATCTCGTCCCTCCCACACCTCAAAGTGGCATGCATTCTGAATACCCCTTCCCCTAATCTGCCCTCCTTTCTATCTCTCCGCCCCTTCTCTTATCCTCTTCCCCTTCTATTTTCTTATAGGGCAGGATAGATTTCTATACCCCATTTCCTATATAATGCCACATGGATTTTCAAACATGACTGAGTATATATTTATCAAAGTAAGTGATATAAGCATTAAATGCTATTGGGTTCAAAGGGAAAGGGAGAGATCACAAAATCACAAAATCTAAGAACTGTGAGTGATCTCAGCAGCTTTCCAGTCTCACTCACACAGGAAAGAAATCTCCATTATAATATAACCAGAAAAGTGAACTCTACAGCCTAGAGTGTTACACTGAAGTGAGAATAGGAAAATGCATTTTTAATGCCAGAAAATTATGTTCTCTTCATCTTGAGTATGATAAGTCATCTATGTGCCAGTAAGGTTTCAATGCCTCCAGGGAAGGGCACAATTTTTGAATACAAGGAGGACAACTTTTCAAACACTGTCTGGAAGACAAAAGTCTTGTTCAAGCCCTGGCAGTCAGTTACTTTAAGCTTATCCTAGAAGTATGGGCAGTACCTAGATAAAAGAGAGTCTTGTGAGCAGAAGGGTTGATATTAGCAAAAGAACAGAGGCCAGAAGGAAGACCAGCAAAGAAATGCCTCCAGCTGGAGCAGAGGTTTGTATGGAAGGGATAAAGCTGGAGAGGGTTAGGGGCTGGATGCTAGAAAACTTATTAGTGGCAGGCTGAGGTGTTTGGATTTTCCTAATGTAGGAAATGGGGAGCCACTGAAGTCTTTCGAGGAGGAGAGTGACATGATCAAAGTAAACATCTACCAGCTCCCCCAAATACGGACATACTGGCACCATCAAAACATTGCACTATTGAATTTACCTGACTGCACCACATTATTTTCAGAGACAACATTGCCACTTCTTCAGAATGGCTCCAAAAACACCAAAACAGAGCCATCATGTAGATACCATCACAGAGAAGCAGCATCTATCTAACTTGTGAGATTGATTTGGCAGAGGAGACAGGGCTTCAGGGAAAGCTACCTCAGCCCATGACCTCTCAGGACTGTCCTGTGCTCATATATCTTAAAAGTAACGGTGATGTCTGGTCTTGCTTCCTCACATCAAGCCCAGGCTAGGTTGTCAAGGGCCAAGTTTTGGCCAACAGAGAAATTTTTGATGGTATTATCAACCACAGCTACTGAGAAGTTGGAGAAACAATAATATGGCATAGAAGTCCACTGGGAGGTAGCAGGAATCTCTGGTCCCCATGGAATCATCTTCACACCTGCCAAGCTAGACTCCAGAGAACTGTCAAAGAGAAACCAACTATGGAAAGGAGTGAGCATATCTGCAGTCCTGAGACAACTGTTCTAGCTAGAAACCTGGCCACATCAACCAAAGAAGGAGTATATTTATCTTCTTACAAAGGTTGTATGTACTATAACATTCATCAGAGGTGTAAAATCATTCCAGAAATATCTTTTTGGGGGGGAAGAGACTAGGCAATGAGGTTAAATGACTTGCCCAGGGTCACACATCTAGTAAGTATCAAGTGTCTGAGGCCAGATTTGAACTCAAGCCCTCCTGACTCCAAGGCTGGTGCTTTATCCACTGCACCACCTAGCTGTCCCCAGAAATATCTTTATTAAATGGAAACTCAATCATGGGTATTTGGGGACAAAGGGAGACATCAAGTGAATGGAGATGATGATGATGATGATGATGATGATAATGAGCAGCATTTATATAGCACTTGTAAAGTTAGTAAAGTTCTTTATATACATCATTTCATTTGATCCTAACAACAACCTAGTGAGGTAGATGTTCTTATCTCCATTTTACAGATGAATAAACTGAAGATGAGATACATTAAATGACGAACCCAGGGTCACACAGCTAGGAAGTACTGGGACAGGACTCCAATTCTCAGGTCTCCATGATTACAAGTTCAATACTCTAACCAATACATTCTATCCCCTCAGTGTTTTTACCTTGAGCCATGAAACAGAAGACTGTCTACCCCTATCACTCTCAAACTCTATGTGCCCCATCCCACCTCTGTATGTTCACTCCTACCATCCACCATGCCTGAACTGTTCCTCCTACTCATCTCTGCCTTTCAAAAATTTTCATCCTTCAGGGCTCAGCCCAAATGCCATCACCTCTACAAAGCCCTTCCTGATTCTCCACGAATGAAAAAGACACCTTTCCCCTCTCAAATTTCCCTAGATACCATTACCTAGACCTCTCCTTTACCCTATCCCACTCAGCTGGCTATTATCCTTATCTGTGGCATTGATGCCACTGCCATCCCCAAAGACCATAATCTCCTTAAGGATAGGAGTGATGTCATTTTTGGCATTTTTATCTTTGCATCCCTAGCACCTAGCACAGTTCTTGGCAAAGTGCTCCTTGAGGACAGGGACTGCTTTGTATCTGCCTTTGGATCCACCAGCACAGGGCCTGAGACATAAAGGGCACTTCATAAGTACTTTTGGACTGATTGATTGATTGATTGATATTGAATTTAATGAATGATTGTAGGATTCCGTTGCCTGTCACTACACCACAGATCTTCTTCAAAGCTCACTGTCTGGGAACTGGGATTATAAAGTCCAAGAGAACAAAGACCTTATCTCTGTCTCTCTCTGTCTCTCTCTGTCTCTCTCTGTCTCTGTCTCTCTCTGTCTCTGTCTCTGTCTCTGTCTCTCTCTCTCTCTCTCTCTCTCTGTCTCTCTCTCTCTCCAGTACTTGCTTTGTACATGGGAAGAAATGGAACTAAACCTGGGAATTTCAACAGAAAAGAAACTGCTGATGAAGAAATTCCATTTTCCTTTTATAAATTATCCTCTTTCATTAGAATGTAAGCTCCTAATTTTTTTTAATATTTTTTTAAAAAGTAAGCTCCTTGAAGACAGGGACTGACTTTCTTTTTGTGTATATTCATATACCCAGTTCTTAGCACAGTGGCTGCAACAGAGCTAGGTAACTAGCCTAGGATCACACAGGCAGGATGTGTCAGAAACAGGATTTGAACCTAGGTCTTCCCGGTTTTAAGGACAATTCTCTATCCACTATACTATGTTGACTGTCATATCTTTAATATGACTCTAAAATAAAAAGTTCTTAACCTGGGGTCCATAGACCCACGAGGGGATAGCTTTCAGGGGGTCCATGATTGTAAATGGGGAAAAAATGTTTTATTTCAATATTAACTCATTTCCTTTGTAATCTTATATATTTTACGTATTTAAAGACATTATTCTGAGGAGTCCATAGGCTTTACCATACTGACAAAAGGGTTCATGCAGAGGACTGTTGGGGTCATCTATAAGAGAGTCAATTGTTAAATTTTGAGTGTGAGTATTTACACCTTGGAAATCAATAAATGCTACAAAGCAAGACTTGATTTTATTGTTTTGTTGATTGTCTAGATTTAAGAAAGTGATGGAGAACATGCTAATAATGTAGATTAATCTTTAAAGTGTGTCCTGCATACATCTTTTCTTTAAAATCTGGTTGTTAAACATGTACCAGCATACCACTGGGTCCATATCACAAAAAAAAAAAAAAGGATTAAGAACTCCTGCACTAAAATAATAGGAAGCTCAGTGAAATGGAAAGAATGCTTAATTTGAAATCAGAAGATTGGGTTCAACCCCTCAGTTCTGTGATATGATAGCTATTATGACCTTGGGCAAGAAATTTGTCTCTGAACTGCTCAGTTTCCTCATCTATAAAGTGAAGGAGTTGAAATGGATTGTTTATTCCAACTCAACACTCTACAGTTCTATGATCCTAAGCATTCTCTTCCATTATAAATACTTAAAAAACAGAGACTATTATCTAAATCACTTTGTACAGTTTCTAGCAAAATGTCCTGTGTTTAATCATGGCCTTGCTTGGTGCTGGTGATACAACTACAGTCTCTAGCCCTCCACCTGTGCACACCATAGTTCTTTCCCGTTTCCTCACTGTGGAGGTCCCTTCTACCCCTACTTTCTCCATTCTTCCCCACCCTTTAGTTGATCCCAGATAACTCAGAGTCCAACCCAAGTCTAAATCTGAAGGATCTCTTCTCAGACTGTCATTTGTCAGTGTGAGTTCACCCCATGGGCACTTTTCATTAGATTCCAATTAGGTCAACAGCTCATTACCCTTCAGCTCACCAAACAGTTGCCATCAGATCCTGAGGTCAGGTAAAATGGTAGGCTTGAATAGGTGGCCATAAAAGTGAATAATTCAATATCTTCCTCAACAAAGGCCAAGTCAAATTACCTCCTCCAGAAAACCTTCCTGATTTTCCCCTCCAATGAATTCCTTTACTGTGCTATTTCTACGTCTTTCTCTATGTGGGTTGTATGCCAGTAATTGACACTTGTTTACACATAGTTTTATCAAAGATTTTGTTGTATTAATAAGTACTATATAACCACCCAACTAACTTGGAAACTCACTGAGGGCGGGAGTCATTATTTCTACTATTTTATATTTCCCATCCCATCCTCCATGATGCCTCATGGAGGACTTTCCTCAGTCGGTGTACCATGAATATTGTTGACTGACTAACCTTCCTCAAGCCACCAGTACCAACTCATCCAGGTCAAATTCTTGATATTTGCTTTTAGAAATGTTTGACCTTCCATCCCTAGTCACCTTTTATCTTGTAAGGAAAATCCTAAGTAGCAGGTGGTTGAGCTGTCAATTATGCCTGCAGATGGCAAAGCACTCAGCTAATTGCTTTTCAGGCTTCCAAAATCTAAATTGGTGTGGTAGCTCAGGTTCCAAACACTTCCCACCTCCCCTCCCCCTTCCCCTAGCCCTGCTCCTGAGGATGCCACCAAAAAGCCCCCTGGTCCCTAGAGAGAGAGATCAGCAGTTTGAGCTGTTAAAAATAAATTGTTTGGACCCTGGCCTGACATTTGTGGGGAAGCTAAAGAAACCATGTGTCTTTTTTGATTCCCACAAGTCCACTGTCATGAAAAAGAGGGAAATGTTTAATAGACAGGAACAGCATTAATTTTAAATTTACTTCTCATCATTAAAACTATCATCCTGATAATTTCCTGATTCAGGGTGAGGTAAAGGAATAACTTAAGAGGAGACAGGAAAATCTCAAGAACATTCAAAACACTGTTATTTATCTGTGGGGCAAAACTCTGTGTCAACTCACTGTTATGAGTTAACAAGGCTTTTAAAAATAAATGGGTGTATATCTATATAAAAATGTGGTATTTCTTTTTTCAAATAAATAAACAACTCCATCTCCCAGTGGCTCCAGAAACCATCTGGTTTTCTGAGTTCTCCCTCTCACAGATGTCCTTCCTGAGTCTTAAACCACGATATTGGCCCTGACTTCCTGTTAGGAAGTATTGGTAGGTAGCAATTCAAGGGAAATAACATCAAGGCATATTTTTAATTGCTGTTTTAAAAGCATGTGGCATGTGACACATGCCTCAAAACATGCATTTACAGGTTGACATTGCTGAAGGTTGTCCCACAATTTACTTCTTAGTGGCCCAAGAAAAAGGACCCTAGCTCTACCCATAATTCAAGAGAATTGCTTAAGCCTACAAAGTCATTCAAAACTCACGGTGACAGGAAGATGGCTCCTGAAAATTGGTGGCTTCTTGGTTCACTTCAGTGGCTTGTCAAATCAAGTCAGCAACATCTATTAAATGCTTACTATGTGCCAGGCACTGTGCTATGCCCTGGAAATACAACAAAGGCCTGTCAAAGTATTGCTGCTCAAAGAATGTTACATGATAGTTGGTTCTATAACATCCCTCAATATACCATAGATTCAGTTGTACTGAGGGCGCAGATCATATCCCCTGAAGATATTATGTACCCAGGTGTAGTGCACAGAGAGTTAAAGTTCAAGTCATAGGAAGCGCAAAGATGTCAAGAATTATATGGTAGCATAAAGAACTTTTATTGAAGGGGGAAAGCTCACAAGTCCAGTAGTAGCAAAGGAAAACCCTGGTAAAGACCCTGTAAAATGGAACGTGCAAGCATCACTGGCTCAATTCAGATGGAGCTTTCTACGAACCTGATTAAGGTGGTCCCTTTTATTCCAACCACCCCTGAGTATGAAACCTAGAAAATCAAGTAGGTCTCTTCACGTTCAGTCATTTTTCAGTTGTATCTGACTCCTCGTAACCCCATTTGGGACTTTCTTGGCAAAAATGCTGGAATGGTTTGTCATTTTCTTCTCCAACTCATTTTACAGATGAGGAAACTGAGGTAAACAGGGGTAAGTGATTTGCCCAAGGTCACACAGCTAGTAAGTATCTGAGGTCAGATTTGAACTCAGGAAGATGACTCTTCCTGTTTCTAAGCCCAGTACTCCATCCACTGTATCACCAAGTTGCACAAGTAGATCTCTAGGCAGTTATTAAATATAGTGAGCTCTAGAGGTCAACTGGATACAAGCTATTCTCTCTATGTGGTTGAGCAGTTACTGATAGTTTTGTTGCCTAGATTCAGGCAAAGTTATTATTAAAACTAAAACTGAGTGTTCTTTCAGTCACCCTGTCTGTCCATATAAAATCTACAAAATCCCTGTCTCTTATGTGCCTATACAATGAATGGCACTCCATCTCCCATCTCTGTGGTTTTACATTGGCAGTCCTCCATGGCCAGCATGTAATCTCCCTCCAAATCTACTTCACAGAAACCTTTTCTTTTCTTTCTTTTTTTTTTGGCAAGGCAATTGGGGTCAAGTGACTTGCCCAGGGTCACACAGCTAATAAGTATCAAGTGTCTGAGGCCAGATTTGAACTCAGGTCCTTCTGACTCCAGGGCTGGTGCTCTATCCACTGTGCCACCTAGTTGCCCCTTGAAAACCTTTTCTTCCTTCAAGACACTGCTCAGATGCCACTTTCTACATGAAGCCTTTCCCAATGCTCCCATCTGCTAATGCCATCCTTCCCTATCTTATACTTATTTGGATTTATTCCTCCTATATTTATTCTATAGATTCTTACAGATTCATTTCTTTTGCTCATTAGGATGCAAGTATCTTGATAGTAGGAATTATTTCATTCATTATATTTATATCCCTGGCACCAAGCCCAGTACCTTTCAAATAGCAGGCATTTAATACATTTGTGTGATTTGATTGGTTGATTTCTTGATACCAGTATTACAATAGCAACAAAATTTAGTAGTAGTAGTAGTACTTTGCTACTACTACTACTACTACTACCTACAAAAAAAGGTTACTAGAATGTAAGTTCCTTGAGGGAAGGAATTTTTATTTTCGTCCTTAGGTCCCAGCATATAGTAACCACTTAATAAATGTTGGTTGAATTGTCATCTGCTAAATTGAAGAAACTGTAAACTTATAAAACAAATTATTCACATTATAAAACCAGTCTTTGCTCTACCAAAGGACACCTAATTAACTATCCCCCTTGTCAAAATCTGGAGCTCATACATTCAGAGTCTTGGAGATTATGTAAGACCAACCCATTCATTAGACCCTCCTATTGCCAGTACTTGTAAATGTAGGTTTCCATATTACTAAATACTTAACAAGAAGAAGGAAGTTGCAATGAGGGGAAATATACAGTGCTGGAAACCTGTAGTCATTTATGATTGATGAGAAATGAATATAAAACATTTCTGCATAACCATGTAAATCAATAGGATCACAGATTTTAGAACTAGAAGGGAACTTAAAGGATATATTTTGGTCTAACCTTTTCATTTTACAGATGAGGAAATTGAAGCCCAGAAATGCTAAGGGACTCACCCAGAAAAACCAGGATTTGAATTCAAGCCAGAGGATCATAGAATAGTGGATTTCAAGGTGGACAGGAATTCAATGGCCGTCTAGTCCAAACCCTTCATTTTACGGATGAGGAAACTAAGGTCCAGAGAAATTAAATAGTTAGTCCATAATCAGGCAATAAGTAGCACAACTAGTATTTGAACTTGGTTCCTCTGACTGCAAAACCACTGCTCTTTTCCACTGTAATGTCCCCTATAAGGAAATGTGATCATAGAATGCATTCACCTATTCCATGATACTTCCTAAGGATCCTTCCACCTCAAGGATCCTTGCATGGTATGACCAACTTTTCTAAAAATGCTTCAAGTGCTCAAAATGATGTTTATTGGGATCTTATTATTGATAATCATCTTGGTGGTAGAATGCACACAATATATAGTTTTCCTTTTCTCCTCCTCATTTAAGTCCTGGTGCCACCCTTTTCTGAGCCAAAGCCTTCCTCTTCCTCCCTCCCAGATTCTTTACTACATGTCAGCATGCACAGAAGTACCAGCCATCTGCCACATTAACACACATTTATCCCAGTGCACAGCTCCAGGTGACAATTGGCAAAAGAGTACCTCCAGAGAACACCTGCTTCCTGACCCCTTCCCTGGATCTGAATCTTCCAAGACAGCAGGTCACAGTTGTGTTAGTCTCAGCACAATCACAGAATGAAAGTAACATTCTCCTTCCTTATTCCTGCCACAAGCAAGGTAAAATATTGCATTTTTCTTCAAGTATAATGATTAAGCCACTGACTCACCAGTAGCAGCAGTACATGAAGTGTGAATGTTTTTCCTAGTAACAGTGACAGAGTTACACTGAGAACGTAGCACATTCAATCCCTCTTGTATTTGACCAACAGCACATATGTGCAAGACAGCTGGCTGGGGTTAGGTAGACTATGGTGATAGATTGGGACAAAGCTAACTGATCCACAGGACTATTAGACTTTGAGCTCCTAGATGAATTAACTTCCTGCTCTGATTGACTGAATTAGTCATAAGCACACAGGTTCAATAACTATGGATAAATCCAGGGAACTGAGCAGTCAGGCAATCAGCCAACAAGCATTCGTTTGGTACTCACTACAAACCAGGCAGCTAGATGGCTCAGTGGATGAAGCACTGGGCCTGGAGTCAGAAAGACCTGAGTTCAAATCCAGCCTCAGATACTTACTAGAATGTGACTCTGAGCAAGTCATTTAACCTCTGTTTGCTTTAATTCACTGGAAAAGGAAATGGCAAACCATTCCAGTATCTTTGTCAACAAAACCCCATGAACAGTATGGTCCACAGACTCATGAAGAGTCAGACACAACTGAACAACAACATGGGCCAGGCACTGTGCTACGTACATAGGATACAAAGATAAAAATGAAACATCCTTTGCCTTCAAGGGGTTTACATTCTAATGGAAGAGGTAATATACAAACACGGAAGTATACACATAGTACATATAAAATGAATACAAGGTGGTTATGGGAAGTAGAGCATTAGTAGTAGAGGGATCAGGAAAAAAGGGCTTCATATAAAAACGCTGAGCCTTGTAAGAATCCAATGATTCCAAGAGGACGTAATACATTTCTTGTATGAAGAAGCAGGCAGTGCAAAGGAATAATAACAATAATAATGGCTAACATTTATATGTGCTTTAAAATTGACAAAGTATTTTACAAATACTATCTCGTTTAATGCTTACAATAACTCTGGGAGATAGATACTGTTACTATACCCACTTTACGGATTAGGAAAGTGAGGCAAAGAGAGATTGAGTGAGTTAGCATCCTATAGTAAGTGAGTATCAGAAGCAGGATCTGAACTCGGGTATATCCTGACTCTGGAGTCCAACACTCTAGCCATTACCTAGCTGAGTAGAGATGATGTAATGGTAGATGGAGTATTGTATTGTAAAACAGTGAGTTTTACAATGAGTTTTTACAGTGAGTTTCCAATATGATTGGAAGTAATATGTAAGAAAACTGAACAGGTAAGAAGAGGCCAGGTTATAAAGTGCTTTAAAGGCCAGAGTTTACATTTATTCCCGAAGGCAGTAGGAGCCATCAGAGTTTGTCAAGGCAGGGTTTGATAGGATCAGACCTGCATTTTCAGAAAATCACTTTGGCAGCTATGTGGAAAATGGATTAAAGTGGATCCAAGGAGGCAGATTAAATAGGAGACTAATGCAATAATCCATGTAAGAGACAATGAAGGCCTAAACTAGAGTAGTAGCTATGAATGAAAAGAAGAGGTCAGCTACAATTAATGTTGTGCATATATCAATCTAACTCCACTGTTCTCTGTTACACTCTAAAATCCAAGATGAAAGGAAAGGGTATAAGCATTTATCAAGCTCCTAATATTTGCTCAGGCTTTGAGCGAAGCACTTCACAAATATTTCATTTGATCCTCATAATAACCTTGAGAGGTAGGTGTTATTATTATTATTATTATCCTCATTTTACAGTTGAGAAAACTAAGGCAGACAGAGGTTAAGTGACTTGGCACAGGGTAACGTAGTCAATAAATATCTGAGGCCAGATTTGAAATCAGGTCTTCCTGACGATATGCACAAATATCTATCCCCTACATCACCTGGTTTCCTCTAAAGCCTTTGAATTAACCAGGCAAAAAGGTAGTACCTAAAGAGAATGGCTTCCTCTGAGGGCTGACTGCACCAGATATAGCCCCGTATTAGGAACTGCGAGAAATAAAAAGGGGAAAGAGGGTCTTCTCAGTGTTCAGTCTAACTGGGCAGGCACATTGATGGAAAGAAAGAAAGGCAGTAGGAGCAGAGGACAGAAACCATGATGGGGGAGACAAGAGGCAAATAAAGGAAAGGTGCAGAGAGTGGTTAGTGGTGGAAAGCTTCATGTCACTTTGAGATACTTCAAGGAGTGAAAAAGGAAATTAGAAAGCTTGAAAAGAAAACTATAAATAAATGTAGAGTAATCACAACTTTATTGGACTATGACTCAGGAATTAGTTACCTATAGCCTTGTATTTATTCTGCATATATTTATAATGTGTATATATATGTATACATATACATATATATATTATATATATATTTGTTGTTATTGTTGTTCAGGCATTGCAGTTGTATCCAACCTTCATTGGGACTCTCTTGGCAAAGACACTAGAGTGTTATTTCCTTCTCCAGCTCATTTTATAGATGAAGAAACTGAGGCAAACAAGGATAAGTGACTTGCCCAGAGTCACACAGCTGGTAAGTGTCTGAGGCTAGATTTGAACGCATAAAGATAAATCTTCCTGATGCCAAGCACAGCACTCTATCCACTGCACCACTTAGATATATGTACAAATGCATAGAAAAGTACTCTCCAGTGGCTATAGTTTCTGGCACTGTGTCAGTTTCATGGGGGAGATACTTGGAAAGAGGAAGGGAGATTTTCAAAACTGTCACTCAGACCACAGCACTAGACAATTGTTGACTCTAGAGTCAAAGGACTAGGTTTCAAATTCCATGTTTTTATGATTACTGCATGTGATATTGGGCAAACCACTTAAACATCTCATGCCTCAGTTTCCTTATCTGTAAAGTGAGGGTATTAGACTGGAAAATCTCTGAGGTCTCTTCCACCTCTAGGTCTATGAGCCCATGTGTAAGGCCTGCCATATTTAATTGGACCTCAACATTATCACAATTTTTCCTACTGAACCCTAAAAAATTATATTGTTCTCCCTAGGGAGAAAAGAGACAAGAAATATAGCTACTGATCAATAGGTATGTGTCCATATATATACAGACAGTATCTTTGCAATTCATTTATGAATGGCTTTCATGTTTTATAAAATTATTTCTACATCCTTCTATCCCTTGATCTCAGAATGTCGATCATTTCCAATTATAAATTGATAGAGGATAAGAGATGTCAGTGTAATTCTATTTTCACAGATTCTAGCAGAGTGCCTTACATTGCCTACCAAATAAAATCCCAATGCCTAGCATTCAAGACTTTCACAATTGGACTCCAAGGTACCTCTGTACTCATAGCTCACATTACTTCCCTAAGGTACTCTATACTCTGGCAAAAAGAGATTACTCCTTGCTTCTGAATATTCTCAGCACTTTCCCACCTCCACACCCATTCCTTTTGCCAAGAATTTCCACCCCTCCCTTTCAATATCTGAGTGCTGAAGTATCATCCATCTTTCAAGACCAAACTCAAATGTCATTTTTTCCTAGAGCCTTTGCTAATGTCAATTATCATTATCATCATCATCATCATCACCCCAGCAAGATGTGATCTCTCTATGTATGAATAATCACAGAACTTCACAGATATGCTTACTGTATCATGTTCTATTGTGGATTATAGTGATTTGTGTTATTAATTAGTGTCCCTCACTAAAATTCGACTCCCATCTCCTGGCATAGAGGTGATCCTGGATCCCTGAATGTTATATCAGCAGTGTATAAGCCTTGGTAGATACTAACTACCAAGCTGGAAGACCTCCAGCCTGGTAATGGACTTTATCTCTATCACTGAGATCTAGTAACACTGGCCTCCTTGCTATTCCTCACATAAGATCCTCCATTTCCCAATTCCTAGCATTTTCACTGACTGTCCCCATGCCTGGGAATCATCTCTTCCTCCTGGTTTCTCTGCCTTCCTTCAAGCCCCAGCTAAAATACCACCATCTACAGGAAGCTTTTCCCAATCCTCCTTATTTCTAAAGCCTTCCCTCTATTATTATCTTCAATTTGTCCCTTATAAATCTTATTTTGACATGTTTGTTTGCATGTTGTCTCTCCCATTAGACTGTGAGACCCTTAAGAGACTTTGTTGTATTCCCAGAACTTAGCACAGTGCCTGGCATGTAATAGACCTACTTTCTAGTATGATGCTGAATAGTAGCATTTGCTATGCTTCAAAAATATTTATCAGCTTATCGACTATAATCAGAGGACCAGACCAGACAATTCAGAGAGTTACAATGCCACATACAATGCCACGTTGGCTGTAGTGTGATTAAGAATCTGGGCAATGGCAACTCTTAAAGATAGTCCACTAAGAGATAGGGGTTATAGTGAGCATTAGTGACGTCACATCGTTGAAGTGCAGGGGAATGTTCAGGTTGAGGGAGGAGAGAATACAGAGGTAGAATAGGAAATAGAAATGTGCTAAAACACACACACACACACACACACACACACACACACATCCTAAAAGTATTGAAGGTAATCGCTCACATGTGGATCTTACCTCAGATTTCAAGCTCCTTGAGGTCAGTTATATCTTTGTATCTGAATTCATTCAACAAGCATTTGTTAATGTTTAAGGCTCTAGGGATACAATGACAAAAAGTAAAAATGTATTCTGCCTTTAAGTTCCATGTATTCTACTAAAGAGTTACAATACAATACACAAATAGCAAATAAAAAATTATTTGAGGAAGAGGGCACTGACAACTGGAGGGGTTCAAGGAAGTTTTCACAGAAAAGGTGGCACCTGAGCTGAATTTTGAAGAGAGCTTAAATGTTCCTAGTATAGCGTTGCACATTATGCAGTAGATATTCAATCATTGCTTCTAAAATGTTGAGTATGTAATGCTGAATGATGAGTGATAATTAAAAAGTACTATCTTTTCTTGTGCTGCCCATAGATGAAAAATGATCAAAAGCAAGCTTTGGGGTGGAGTGTAACTAAAAGAAAGATCTGGCTGGCCTCTCTTCTCACACTTTGTAAACCCAAGTGCTTTATCTAAAATAATAATCCCGCCCAGAGTGTAGTAAATCGCGGAATTTACCTCCACTGCCCCATGGCCACCCCCTCCAGAGGTCCCAATCAAGTGCTGTTTGTACTACTCCATCGCCTTTATTTGTTTAAGAGGCCAGACAAGGCAAACACTTGTGATGCCTTGTTTATCCTGTGGCTTTCACTAAAGCTTATTAAACTCATCGTTACTTCATATAAGCTACAGATATGTGGTTGGGCCCAGCTAGTGCTGACAGTAAGTAACAGACACCCTGCCACAAGGTAACATGTTTATATACTCGGTTGGATGCCTGGTGGATTTTGTCCCTGTAAAACCATCACAGATAATGAAGCTACTATCAGATAAGTGACTATAATAAATGACCACGATTAGGGTTCTGGCTGATGAAAACACTTGGTGGTCTCTCCAGATTGATTTGGACAAACCCCAGGCTCAGTTCACTTGGAACAAAAAAAAAAGTGGGAGAAAAACATTTAAAAATCATAATATAAGAGTTCCTTTCATAGGCTGCTATATTTCTAACTGGGCAAAGGAGGTCAATAGAGGCAGAAAAAAAACCTCTCCTTTTAATTTTCTAACCTTCCTCTCTACCACCCTAGAAAAATAACTTAACCTCCTAAATTCATGAGGAGCTATTTGTACCATTCTAAAGCTATTCAGCATATCACCTCTCTGAAAACTTTCTCTCCGCAATTCCAGAGCCAGAAGTCCAAATTCCCCCAAGAAGAGTGGGAGCAGAGATCTTTAAATCAGTGGAGCACCCTAGCTAGATATTTAAAAATAAGGTCATTACCTGACTTTCCAGGGGCTTCTCCAGGAGCCCACCTTATGTTTAAAGCAACTGTCCTTTTTTTTGGCTGGGGGGGGGGGGGGGGGGGGGGAGTGGGGAATGTCCTAATGGTTTATTGATACCTTTTTTCTATATAACCATCACTTCCCAAAGATCCACCCCCTCCCTGACCCCAGTAGAATCCTCCCCTGTAACAAAAAAAGTGCATTCAAGCAAATCAAACACACAGGCCACATCTGACAATGCATTCTGTAACCAGTCAGCCATTTCTGTGCCAGAGAGTTATTTTCAACATTAGTCATCTAAAGTCAAAATTGTTCATCAAATATCAGATTTCTAAATGTCTTTTGTTGTTGTTTTCCTTTACGTTATAATTGTCATTAAGTAAATTTTCTCTCATTTCCATTTATCTCACTCTGTATTACTTTGTATAACCTGGGACTCATCAACTTTTGATATATACATATATGTATAAATTTACATATATGTATATACATGTATATTTGCAAATATAGTTGTATATTTTCCACCAGACTGCACTCCTCTGAACTTCACCATCATACCCCAGAAACCTCTTCATCTTCAAAGAGGATGTCCTGGAAACCTCTTCAGCCCAGGAATTCACCCTGTGAAAGTACCCTTTACCCATAAGGCCCTTCCCTGGGATTAAAGGATTCCTCCCAAACCTCCATTTGAGGAAGGTGGCCAGGCCATCAGTCTCCTCATTTTCCACCAGATTGTATTCCTCTGGACTCCTCCATCTTAGTTCAAGGCAAGGGACTATGATGAAAAGTAACTTCTCATCAACTCCCCTCTCTCCCTACTCATTTGCTTGTTGTCTCCCCCATTAGACTGTGATATCCTTGAGACGAGGATCAGCTTCCTTTTTAATGTGTTGTCTTCCCCATCAGAATGTAAACTGCTTGAAGGCAGGCACTGTCTTTCTATTCACATATATTTATATTTCCAGAGTTTAGCACAGTGCCTGGCACAAAATAAGGGCTTAATATTTATTGACTGGCTAATGATTTGTAATCCTATTTATTTTATTTTATACACTTAAGAACACTAGTCTGAGAAAGGATCCACTAAGCCTCACCAGACTGCCAAAGGAGTGCATGACACAAAAATGGTTCAGAACCCTTAATGTCTTCCAAAGTTTCTCTGAATTCTTGACATTCACCATTTCTCACAGTGAAAGAATGTCCCATTATATTTATATGCCACAGTTTGTTCTGCCATTCATGAAAATGGCAATTTTCATTTCATGAAAATGACAATTGGCCATGAGGCAAAATGACTATTCCTCCACCCTAGGGAAAGGTCCAAAGTGCCATACATACCAAAATAATAGGCAGCATAGAGTAGGGTAAAGGTGGCTATCTCTGAAATCAGAGGTTCTGAGCTTAAAGTCTGCATCTCTCACTACCTCTGTTACTTATCTCTTGAGACCTCAGTTTCCTCACCTGTAAAATAAGGAGGTGTTGACTAGATGACTAGAAAGATCCTTTCTAGCTCTAAATTTTTAGGTTTCAGGATCTCCTGAAACTTGGGTCAGTTTTGCCACACTGATCAAGTCTGTTGTCAAAGACCGAAGTGGCAGCTCACAAAGCATTTCCATAATCACTTGTTAAGGGTTTCTGTTTATACCAGACAAGCTCTCATTACATGATGGAGAAATAATAGTACATCATTTAAGTACCTCACTGAAAAGGTCTTTAAAAGACATTTATTTCTTTGCATAGCATAGTTGTTTATGGGGTGACTTACAGATTTACAGTGGGATATATATTGATATATATATATATATACATACATACACATATAACTTGAGAATGTGCTGAAAGAGAGATTGCACTGACTTTTTAGAGACATTTAAAGATGATACTAGCAAAGCTGAAAATGACTGGCAGTAAAACATGTGCTGAGATGAATTATTTTTCATTTGTGACAACAATTTTGTTTAAGTCATGTCAGGATGGCATGCTCCAGATAGCTTCCCCTTTCTCTTCTGCCACTGTTCCATCAAAGTCTGCCTCCACTCCCATCCCACTTCCCCCACCCACTATGCTCCCCACCCTTTTCATCACAGTTCCATTTTCAAAATTGTCTAGAGGGGAAATACTTTCCTGTAAAGGTATGTTGACTCTGGGGGTTTCCATTTTCATTTGATTTAATATTTCCTAATAATAGTTTTAAGGGAAATTACCCAGAATAGCAGAGTGATTCCCCCCCAGGAATAAATGCTTTGTGGTCCCAGGGTGATTGATGGGGCTTCTCTGTATCGCTGTTGCCAGAAGATCTCATAAACTTAAGAAAGCTGCCAGGAATCAGTCTGTTTACCTTTTCACGAGTTTAAAGGTGATTTATTTGACCTTTGGAAACTGGGATCATACTTCTTGCTGAAAACAGCACTCATTTCAGCATTAAATGGAGACTGTCAAGACACTGAAAGTTTGAGTTTGAGCTCCCTTTATCACTTCTCTACCTGTTCTAATCTGGTTGAGGACTATCCACTGAATTTTAATTAAATATATGTTTGAGAAATAGCCTCTATGTTGAGAAAAGTGCATATTTTATTTGCTACTTACATGTCAAATTTCCATATTTTTTAAAACACCATTTTAGTTTAATCCCAATAAAATTCCCATCTTCCACAGGAAACTCATCCCACCTCCTCTTAATTCTAATGCCTTTTCTCTTTTAATTATTTCCTATTTATCCTCTATCTAGCTTGTTTTTACATATTTGTTTGCTTGTTGTCTTCCCCATTAGACTGTGATATCCTTGAGATGAGGATTTCTCTTTTGCCTCTTTTTGTATCCCTAGCATTCAACACAGTGTCTAGCTACAGGAGTGGGAATCCTGTGGGCTCAAGGCCATATGTGGCCTTCTAAGCCCTTGGGTGAGGCCCTTTGACTGAGTCCAACTTTTACAGAACAAATCCTTTTATTAAGATGATTTGTTCTGTGAAATTTAGATTCAGTCAAAAGGATGCACTTGAGGACCTAGAGGGCCACATGTGGCCTCCAGGCCACAGGTTCCCCATCCCTGGCTAGCACATAATAGATGCTCAATAAATATTTGTTGACTGACCTCTGCATAGTAAATAAATATTATTAGATTAAATCCTATGAACACATCTGTATATTCTGAACAATTCAAAAATTCATTCAACAAATATTTGTATTTTTATTATTGATCCTTCACCAAATAAGAATATAACTTTTGATTCTTCATGCTTCTGACACCTTGCAAATCAATAAAATCATATATCTAACTAAAGGAATCCAACATAATTCTGAAATAATTCCCAGAACTACAGTGGTATCATTAATTATACCATTACTTTTATAGGAAGAACAGTGATTTTTATAGCTTTCAGAAAGAAGCAAAAAATGTTTTATGTTCTTCTCTTCTTGTCTTTTTAATCAAAGCTTGCTGGTGGGGTAGTTTAAATGAACCTGAAGTAGTAACCACGGGCATGATAGAGTTTGAAAAAATGCACTCATCCCGATTTAAGTAGCGTAGTAAATGTAGAAAGTTGTGGTTGAGTCAGAAATTAAAGAGTTCAAAGGCAGACCACCTAGAGCTAGAGATTTTGCTGACTGGCTAAGTATAGCTGTGGGTATGACCCACAAAAGAGCTGAAATATCCTAAGAAGTTATGGTGAGATTTCTTCTACATAGAACAGTTGTAACATGTAACAGTTGTAGTTCATCAGAGAACCGGAAAACAGCAGCACCATGAAGGATCAGCCAATAGCAGCAGGGTAGAAGAAATAGATCAACAGAAGACATTGGCAGTGATGTAATCAATGCAGCAAGTGGCATGATTAAACCATGAGAGATTCCAGATAGCAACAAGAATTGCTCTGGATACACATGTTCCCTATGTGAGTGCCCTCTCCCACAGGTGGCAAAAGAATTTAGGGAAAAGTCCATGTGTTGGGTGAAGGAGTTCCACATTATTAGTTTATATCTTGCTATGCTGTTTTATTAAATTTCTTTTACTTTGGACTCTGTTGTCCAGTAAGCCTGATAAAAGAGAATCATCAATAGGGGCTCATGAGCTGTAGGTTTTAATATACACTGACCAAAAGTATGACTGGGTAGCTTAATAAGAAAAAATTATCAAAACTCAAAAAAAATGTCTGGAATTGTACGAAATGATTTCTCAAAGACATCTTAAAAACAAACAATTTTGAAAGCTGTAAGAATAAATCAGATCAATACATTGACTATTCATGATTCCAGAGGACTAATGATGAAATATGCTATCTATTACAGAAGGGCATACCCTTTTAAAATAGCATAGGGTACATTTCCACTGATGATTTTTGCTGGGTTTCTGGAATTACATGGTAACTAATACAATAATCTGGGACTGGATACTTGATCTTCAGCAATTTTAAAGGGTTTTGGAGTTGGTAAGGAACTCAGAAATCATTTAGTTCAACCCCCTCATTCAGAGAGGTAAGTTAACTTATTCGAGGACACAGAGGCAGGGCTATGATTCAGTCAGGAGATTTTAACTTGAAATGCAGGATTTTTCCACTCTACCAGAAGAGTTAAATATTCAGATGACATCAGAAGGGCCCAGATTACTCTACAAGACCCAGTCTTCTTCTGGTTCTAACCCATAATCCTATGATCCACTACCAGTTTTGGACCAGAGTTCATTCTTCCCATTACACATGGAATATGAGGTCAAATCATCCTCTACCAACTTGGTGAAAGTAAGCACTGCATCCCTGTCATTGCTTTCACAAAACCCTAAACCATTCACACACATAAAGAAACTCAGAAGCACAGCAGAAGGTGCCATCAGCAATTTATGCCCTGACATAGAGCACTTCCTCTTTTAGAGCTTAAGCTTTCCAGAATAACGACTATGTACATATTCAAGGTACTACTGAGCCTCATTCTCCCTTTCAAGTTTAATACTTTCAACTTATGTGAGTCCAGATGGGACATCAGTGTTCCTTTTCCTCAACTTCCATATTCCCCCCCCCCCCCCGCCCTGGCCAGATTTGAACCAAACAAAAGGGAAACTAGCCCAGCTGCTACCAGCCACAAATACAGCTTCTGAGAATTGACACCCACTAGAAATTCAGTGCCCAAGATGGCCAATTCTTCATTCCTGAAGTCAGTAGTGTTCTACTGCCCTCACCACCTCAATTTAGAACACTAGGAAACCTCATCCAATCCAACCTAATCAATGTGTAAAAAGGTCCAGAGAATTTAAGTGCCTATCCCAAGGTCACATAGACAGTAAGAAGAGTCTGTGTTCACACCAATATCCTCTGACCCTGTTCTACACTAGAAGAAATAAAGTGGATTATAACACCATCTGTGTGGTGACTATAAACTGGCTCTTGGGGATGTTGTCATCTAACTAATGTCATCAGGCCATAAACTCCAGATTGATCGACCTCCCTGAATTTCTTCCTCGGAAAACTCAATGACCTTTACTTTTCACACAGGATCTTGAGATGTAATGGACTTCAGAGACCATCTATTCCTATTCCCTCCTTTTGCAGATGAGGAGAGCGAGGCCCATGGAGTTAAATGAATTCCCCAACATCACACAGGTAGTAGATATAAGAGGTCTGATTTGAACCCAGTTCCATTGACTCCTCCCAAAAATCTCTCTATTAGGAATGGGAATTGAACCTAAGTATATAATCTTAAGTCAAATACCAAAGGCACTTAGCCATCCTGCTATAGGTAATATACTTCCTCTAACCATGAATCAAACCCTGGCCATAGCATTCTGAACCCTAACTGCTAGATCACCATGGAGTTATGAAAAGTTTGTCCTAAGACGACAGAGTGGATGAAGGAAACTTTGCCTAGCTGTTGAATATTTGTCAGACCCTGGACAAAGTGTTTTGATTCGTGACAAGAAAACAAGGGCAGAAAAACAAATCTGCTTTGTCCCAAAGGCTTCCATCAAGGCATCTGTGATCTGAACGGAACCATCTGTGTAAAGTAGAGGGATATGCTAGGATACTGGGAGAACTTGTATTTTTCAGAGCCTGAGAAGATGGGGGCTGTTGGATCTGTCAATAATAATCCATGTTGGCTCCCACATCACAGCTAATTATCCTGGCTGGGGAACATGGGGTTATTTATGTGCTTGAAGAGGAAGAGTTGCATAAAATTGACCCAAACTTGAAAGATTTCAGGCAAATGGTATTTCAGTGTTCTGGCAAAGTTTTATGAGGACCTAGAAGCAGAGAATGACGAGAAGTTAACAGTGAACCTAATTGTAAAAAGTATCAGAGACACCAAAGAATTTATTAATTTATGAATAGAATTAATTAAATGAATTGTTACATCTTATCTCCCAATGTTTCCAGTAAAGTGACAGCAGGAAGTGACTTAAAATGGAAGTTGTTATTCTAAAAATTGAGAATTTTTACAGCTAATCTGAATGATTTAACAGGTCGTAGACAAGGACATGGGCCTATAAATCATAACATCGTCATGGCTATGACTGACTATGAAGCCAATTCTCCCATTTAACTCTCAGGCATGTCCTGCACATGAATGTTGCCAGAAGTTACCAGAATACCTAGAGTTTATAATGATATCACCATGAGCTAAGACCAGGCGTTTGCTGGTAAATGTTTAACAACTAGCTCTTGGAACAGGGGAAGGGGAAGGGGAGAGAGTATAGGCAACAAACTTTTAAGCTTAATCTGCATTATCAACATTTTCTCCATTACTTTCCTAAATCTAGATAATCAATGAAACAATAAATCAAGCCCTGATTGGTAGCATTTGCTTATTTCCAAAGTGTAAAGGCTTATCTCTGAAAATTTAACAATCAACTCTCCTAAGCCTGTTGCTAAGACCCTTTAGAAGACCTAATAAACAGGTAACTTCCCCTAAAAGCATGCAAGGCAGCTAGGTAGCACAATAGATGTAGTGCTGGAGTTGGAATTAGAGGTCATACAGCTAATAAAGGACTCTGAAATTCCCATATCTGACCATAATCTTTGACTTCACAGCTCTTCTTCTGCCTTCCCATACTAAATCCTACCCTTGGTCCACATCATAACTTCCTTTCTCTAGACACCTCAGTTCTCTCCCTGGCTATCACTCCTCTACTAGCCACTCTTCTCTTCACCCCATCTTGACCCCTTGGTGTCAAGTGTCCCCTTGTCTGGAGTCCCTGATCCCCTTATCATATCACCAGTTTCACACTGCCAAACTTTAGTCTTGGATTCACTGCCACCATACACTGTCTTCATTCCTACACATGTACTAAATGAAAGTAGAGAAAATCATGCCGCGATTCTGGCTAGGTCTACTACAAATATATGTTAGGCAATCTCAATTGGGCCCTCATTGGTGCTAAGCAATCCTTCTACACCTCCTATATCACCTCATTTCCCACTCTCCAGAGTGTATGGGGTGTTCAAGGAAGGCTAGGACTTCTGATGTGAGGGCTTACCAATCCTTTTCAGGGCTACTCATCCACATTTGGTGTTCACTTGCACTGAATTCTCACCTGTGGCTCCAAGAATCTGTAGCATGCACAGCGGCCATATCCCAGTAAAAACTGTCTCAGCAGATGGGTTAAACCAAGTTGAAAGTAGGCTCAAACTCATTGGTGACTTAAGGGGGTATGTACCCCAAGCAGGTGAAGACTTTCCCCAGCTCAATGGGAAAATGAAAGCAATTTGTTCCAATGGCCGTGAAAGCAGCTGAAGCAAGCTCTATGGAGCACTTAGAGCTTGGTGAGATGTCAAAGATGCCAAGATCATTCACTGCATCCTGGTCTTTTGTCAGGACACCTCCTTCTGTTGTTAAACTCCTTGAGAAGGCCATCTATAATAAGTGCCTCCACTTTCTCTTTTCTTACTCTCTTCTTACTCTCTTCTTAACTTCTCACAATCTGGCTTCTGGCCTCATCATTTCACCAAAACTGCTCTCTTCAAAATTATAAATGATCTTTTTTCTTTAATTTAATTGTAAAGTAGTACTATTTCACTTGATCAGCTTCATGGATTTAATTACCGTTACTATGCTGACATTCACAAACCCACCTCCTACCCTAACCTTTCTACTGATCTCCAATCTTACATCTCCAACTGCCTTTCAGACATCTAGAATTGGATGTTAGTAGACAGCTTAAATTCAACATTTTCAAAACTGAACTCCAAAATCACCCCTACCCCCAAAACTTCCCTATAACTGGAGAAGTCAACATTATCCTCCTAGTCTCTCACTCAGGCTTGCAACTTAGGTATCATCCTCAATTCCCCCTTTTCTCTCAGCATACCTCTCCCATATCTAGATTGTTGCCAATGTCTGTCAATTTCACCTTTGTGCCATCCCTCAAATAAGCCCCCTTCTTTCCCCTGACACTGTCACCACTTTGATGCAGGCACTCATTGCCTCAGCAGTAGCCTACAGGTGACTTTGCTGCCACAAGTCTCTCCCCGCTGCAGTACATCCTCCATTCAGCCACCAAATTCAGCATTTCTTAAAGCTCAGGTCTGACATCACCCAAATAAACTCAATAAACTCCAATGACTTCTTATCATTGCCAGGATCAAATCCAAAATCCTCTGGCATTCAAAGCCCTTCATAATCTATCCCCCCTCCCTCCCTTTCCAGTCTTCTTACATCTCACATCCTTAAACACACAAACACACAAACACACACACACAATTTGATACAGGGACAGTGGCCTCTTTGCTATTCTCATAGAAGACACTCCCTTATAGAAAACACAGCTCTGGGCATTTTCTCTGACTGTGCCCCATGCCTGGTATTCTCTCCCTCCTCAACTCTTTCTGCTTCCTTCTCAGGCTTCTTTCAAGTCCTAATTAAAATCCTACTTTCTACAGGAAGCCTTTTCCAAACCCTCATAATTCTGGTGCCTTCCCTCTGTTAATTATTTCCTGTCTGGCCTATATATAGCTTGTTTGTACATATTTGTTTGTTTGTTATTTCCCTCTTAGATTGTGAGCTCCTTGATGTCTGGAACTGTCTTTTGCTTTTCTTTGTATCTTCAGAGCTCAGCACAGTGCCTGGCACATAGAAGTTACTTAAAAAATGTTTATTGACTGCCCGATTTCTGAGGGCCAATATTGAATCATGCAGTCTTATTACAAAGACATGATCAAGTTAAGGGTACAAAATTCTATGTAAACCTACATATATGTATATTTTTGTAGCTATATTTATGTGTGTGTATATGTATATATATGCCTACATATATATTTCTGTATGTGGAATGTTGCATGCACTTTCAGTTGATGTCGTTGTACTGTTAGTTTTACATAATTTTTATTTTTGTTACAAAAGACCTCTCATGAAGTAGGAGCAATCTGTAAGGGTTCATAATGTAAAAACAAAATACATCAATAAAACTTTTAAAAATACAGTTACCAAACTATTAAAAAAAAAAGTTTACAGCCCTTAGGTTAAGAATACCTGCACTAAAGATTATACCCAATATGGTTAGAGTAATAAGGGTATCTGGAGACTACTGATGTATTTGACCCTTGGGACAAGGCACACTTTTAAATTTTTACCAGGATAGGGAAGGTTGCAACAATTGCCAGAACAATGGGTAGAGTATTGGATCAGAATTCAGGAAGACCTGAGCTCAAATCCAATCTCAGACAGCTCTGTGACTTCCAACAAGTCACTTAATTTCTTGTCTGCCTGTTTCCTCATCTGTAAAATGGGAGTGATAACAGCACCTACCTTCCAGGGTTTTTGTGAGGATAAATGAGACTATATATATATACATATATGTATGTATATGTATATATAATTTTTACAAGCTTTAAATTGCTATTTAAATGCTGATTATTGTTATTATTATTGTTATTTTTAGAAGCTGTTGTTCAGTCATTTCAGTTGTGTCCAATTGTTCATGACCCAATTTAGGGTTTTCTTGGCAAAGATATTAGAGTGGTTTATCATTTCCTTCTCCAGCTCATTAGAAGCTGTATCTTCTCAGTCAGCATTGGGGAGAATATCACTGTCTGTTTCTTATTCTCCCAAAACTTCTCCAGCAGAAGAAAACCACAAACTTGAGAAGATTGATTGAGGAACATCTTCTGTCTCTCAGCAAAAAGGTGATGGACTACAGGTAAGGAAATAAGTAATACATTTTCAGACCCAGCCAATGTGTTGATTTTTCTTGATTGACTGTCCTTACTTGTTACAAGGAGAGTTACAATATGGGGGATGAGGAGGAGGCTGTGAGAAGTATTGGCGATGTTCCAAAAAAAGAAAAGAATATCAATGAAACATTTTTAAAAGAGCACAAAAGAAATCACAAGCTTGCCATAGAGTGATTCCTCCCTTCAGTCCAGCCTCCAGACCCCTCCCTAATCTTAATTCTGACATCTTCTGAGGGCTTCTATCTACTATCCTTGCAAAGAAGATAACTACTTTCTGGCATTGCAGGTCGACCACCCAAACCCCCCAATGTGAAGAAGTGTAGCCACCATCTCCTCTAATGAGTGCATATAATTTATAAGCTGTTGTATTTCTTCCTAGGACATGAAGATTACATGTTTTCAAAGGAAAAGGATGTAGGACCATTAATCTTCAGCCAGGCAGAGAAGATCCTGATTTTAATTTAGTTTAACTGGATGGGTGAGGTGGATATAAAATACCTCAGGGCAAAACTGACAGGATTATTAACGGTTGGTGGAGTTATTTGTTTGCTAAACTACCTCAATACATGGAAGGGCTTTAGCTGAGCTGAACCTGGATTCAAAGAGAGTTTACAAAACAGAGTTTCAGACAGATGTGGCTAATGGCAAACCTCCATACTTCCAAGGAGAAAGAAAAGGACTTTTGTGGTCAGAGGAGGAACTCAAGTGAGAACCAGCTTAGTGAGCTGGCTGGAGTTTAAAAGGTCAGGGTGAACTCTGAAACATCTCTCCCCTGCACCCACAAAACGGAAATGGTGGAACTCAATCACCCAAACCCTTCAACCCCACCCACTTCTTACTCCCCACTCCATTCTAATTTTCTTTTGGACGAGGTGATTGGGGGTGGGGACCCCACAGTTCTTTGTGCAGGTAGAACTTACGACCAGTCAACTTCACAGGAAAGGAAGACAGCCACCTAGGGTATAAACACAGGGAGAAGAGGCATAACAGGGATGCTTTTTAATATTCCTTTTTATACAAATGCACACGTTTTTAATATCCAAAATGTCTACTCTCTGTGACATTTATGTATATCATTTGTAACAAGCCATCTGTAGTTCAGTGAATAAATAAATGAATTCTTTAAAACATTTATTAAGTGCCTACTAAGTGCTAGGGATTGAAGATACAAAGACTAAAGTGAGTCAATCCTAGTTCTCAAATAGCTTACGTTCTAATAGAAACTAAAAGCCCCTAGGACCAGACTCCTTAACTTTTTTTTGTGAACCCCTTTGGGTTCACACACCCCTTCGTGAACCTTTTTGGAAGTCTAGTGTAGCCGATGGGCAGCTTCTCAGCATAATGTTTTTAAATCCATAAAATAAAATACATGAATACAAAGGAAACCAGTTATATTGAAATTTGTTGTTGTTCAGTCATTTCAGTCATGTCTGACTCTCCATTACAACATTTGGGGTTTTCTTGGCAAATACGCTGGAATAGTTTTGCCATTTCCTTCTCCAGCTCATTTTACAGATGAGGAACTGAGGCAAACAGGATTAAGTGATTTGCCCCAGGGTCACATAGCTGCTAAGTGTCTGAGGCTAGGTTTGAACTCAGGAAGAGGCATCTTCCTGATTTCAGGCCCAGCACTCTATCCACTGTACCACCTAGCTGCCCTATATTGAAATACAATTATCAAAATATTTGATGGTGGTAGGGGAAAATATCAGGATAAAAACCTTTGCTCTAGAAGAGAGTAGTAACACATGAGAGAAATAATATTCCAACTTGATGGGATAGTCCAACTTTCACACCTCACCCAAAGTGAACAGAGAGGCCTTATTTTGGTTATACATGTAACCTTTTTTTTTTCTGTCCCTGGAAGAAATCCCTATCCGCTCCCTCAGTCCATTCATGCTGCTGTTATCTACCCCAGAGAGGCTCTCTGAGGAGTGTACTCTTTAGAGGACCTGATCTTGCCAGAAAAGGCATGGTGGCAAAGGGGTTAGGAACTCTACCATGTTCTCTGCCATCCCACTACCAGAGAGCCCCGGGGGCTATCCACAGGGCCACTTTTTATGGAGAAATACCCTAAAAGCAACTGGCAGTCACCAACATCCCACCCAATAGAGGAACAAATAGAGGAAAATGTAGAAAAGTTCTTTAGATTTCCTCTCCCCTGGCCTATGTCAGGGCTTAAGCCCAGAGGCACGATAAAAAATGTTTATCACAGCTAGAAATCATAGATCATAGCTGGAAAGCAAGAAGGGACCTCAGAGACCATCTAATCCAACTCCCTAGTGTTACATATAAGGAAACTGAAGCCAAAGGAGGGAAAATGATTTGTCCAAGGTAGTAAAGTACTAGTAGCAGTAGTAGCAGTAGCAGCAGCGCAGTAATAATAGTAGTAATAATTATACTAGCAGTAATAATAGCATCGATAGTAATATAGTAGTAATAATAGCAGCAATAGTAACAGTAGTACTAGCAATGGTAGTAGTAATAATAATGGTAGTAGTAGTAACAGTAGTAGCATCAATAATAGTAGTAGCAGAAGCAGCTAGCGTTTATATAGCACTTTAAGGTTTATTTAGTACTTTCCATGTAGAAATTTAAAAAAAAAGTATTGGGCTTCACAAATATTATTTCATTTGATTCTTACAACCCCCTCCCCTAGATGTAGGTGCTATTATTATCCCCGTTTTACAGATGAGAAAAGTTTAGGTTGACAAAAGTTGTGACTTACCCAGGGCTCCCAGCTAACAAGTACTTGAGGCTAAATTTGAACTCAGGTCTTCCTGACTCCAGAGCCAACTTTCTATCCACCAATGAAGCTAGCTGCCACACAGAGAGTTTATTTATATCAGAAGTGGGAATTGAAACTAGGTTCTCCAACTCCAGAGCTTTATGTCGTATGCTTTATCTCCTACCTTTTGCTCCAGTCCCTTGCTCCCTCCGCTCCAAAAAATCAAACAATGGGTAATTGACCAAAAGGGAAGCTTATATAGGGTTTTTAAGGTACTAATTCTAATCTAAGACGAGTGACTATTAACATGCACTTACCAATGCCTTAACATTTTGGGGGGTTTGATGTTGAAGCATATATTTAGAGCTAAATGTGACCTTAGAGTTGAGGTATAGTTGTACCTCTTGCTACTTATTATTAAACTAGGTAATCCAGTGGATAGAGACCTGGACCTAGAGTCAGGAAGACCCAAGTTCAAATCTGGCCTCATCCACTAGATGTATGATCCTGGCTAAGTCACTTAACATCTGCTGCCTCAATTTTCTCATCTGTAAAAGGAGCTTAATAACAGTACCTACCTCCCAGGGATGTTGTGAGGATCAAATGAGATAATAATTGTAAAGTGCTTAGCACAGTGCCTGGCACATGGTAGGTGCTATATAAATGCTAGCTATTGTTATTAATTATATCACTGCTTGAGGCTTCCTCCTCTTCCTCTAAGCTGCATCAGTCCTATGAGCTCATGACCATTGGTATCTTCTAAGAATGTATATTGTGTGCCCATACACTAACCACACTATCACCCAACAACACTGACCTGAAGCCTGAATTCCCTACATTATATTCTATTCCCCTAGTGCTCATTGAGATTTTGAGTAGCCTCTTAGATGGTCTCCGCCTCAGTTTCCCTATCTGTAAAATTGAGGAAACCACATCTGCCCTCTTTATTTTATAGACATCTGGACACACCTGGTAAAGAACCCACTGCTGGTCAAGGACATTGCTGTGCAAATAGAAGACTTTATTAAATAGTTAAGTTGGACAGGAGGTGGGAACTTTGCCTGAATTGTTAAATTGGTCTCAGGTGTTCCATCTGCTAGAGGCCCTTCTCCCTCAACAGCATACCAAGTAGTGACATGGGAGCAAGAAAGAGGAATGACTTCATGCTCAATAAACACTTCTTCACAGCCTGGCTGATTTACTGGAGGAAGATCCTAAGAATTCATTTTTTGTAGTTAGAGGAAGAAGCCTTTTGGTAAATGTCTATGCCACTTTGGCCCTCCCTACAATTAGACTTAGGTGGGACAGACCTCTCTCCTCAGAACCAGCCCCTCCTTTGCACATTTTCTCTACTCTTTGCTTTCTTTCGCCCATGGCAAAAAGCATTTGCCAATGAGTAAGATAAGAGGAATTCAAAGCTGGGCAAAAGGGAAAGGATGAGTGATGAGGGCGTGGCCAACTCAAGGACTCTGATCCATCCCTTTATATCCACTCACGTGACCACCACCCTAATTTAGGCTCCCAACACCTCTTACCTCTCCTCCTTCAATAGTATCCTATTTAGGTTCCCACTTTCCTGGTTTCTCTCCTCTCTAATCCAACCTCCACTCAGCTGAGAAAATCAACTTCGTGAAGTATAGGTCAGACCACGGGGCTCCCCTGCTGAAAAATTCTTCACTGATTCCCTATTGCCTATTGCAAACTCCCCAACCTGGCTTTGAGGACCTCTACAATTTAATTCCAACTAATCCTTCCAGTTTTATCCCAAATTATTCTATCCTAGTTCCAGACAAACTGGACTATAGCTGTTTCAGAAACAGCATTCCACCTCTCATCTCTACATATTTCCAAAAGTCATCCCTCATGCCTCTGTTGCACTCTCTCCTCATTGTTGCCTCTCAGAATGTTTATCTTCTTTCAGAGCTCAGCTGTAGTAGTAGTAGCAGTAGTAGTAGTAGTAGTAGTAGTAGTAGTAGTAGTAGTAGTAGTAGTAGTAGCAGTAGTAGCAGCAGCAGCAGCAACAATTAATATTTATATTGCACTTACTCTGTGTCAGGTACTGTGCTAAGCCTTTTACAATTATTTTCACATTTGATCCTCACAACCACCCTGGAAGGTAGGGTGCTATCATTATCCTCATTCTACAGTTGAGAAAACTGAGACAGATAGAGATTAAAGTGACTTGCCCAGGGTCACACAGTAAGCGTCTGAGGCTGTATTTGAATTTAGGATAAGCCTTCTCTGATCTCTGCAGTTGTTAATGGTTTCTCCCAACTTGATTGACTTTGTATTTACCTATGTGTGTAAATGTTGTATTCTAACTCCTGCCCACAAATAGAATTTAAGCTCATTGAGGATAACAGTATTTGTATTCCTAAATTGAAAGTAAGTGGGATTAAATGGGTGGGTAGGTATAGAACAGTACAAATAAATGTTGTATTTCCACTCCCACCCCACAAATAGAATGGAAGTTCCTTGAGGATGGCAAATATTTGTGTTCATCACCTCATCACCTAGGATAATTTTATTGTTCAGTCATGTCTGACTCTTCCTGACCGCATTGGGGTTTTCTTGGCAAAGGACTGGAAGTGGTTTACCATTTCCTTCTACAGGTCATTTTACGAATGAAGGAACTGAGGCAAACAGGGTTAAGTGACTTGCCCAGGATCACATGGTTAATAAGTATCTGAGGCCAGATTTGAATTCAGGAAAATGAGTCTTCCTGACTCAAGGACTGGCACTCTGTTCACTTCAGTACCTAGCAGCCCCAGCTAGGACAGTGTCCAAACCGAAGGCACTTGAGAATGTTAATTGAATTAAATCTTAAAGACAGCACTGCCTTCAGTGTTTCTAGTTCTAAAAGTATACATATGATCTGGGGTTGGTTAGTTAGAATATGATGCCAAAGTGAGCAAACACAAATTAGAGCTTTTTAAATATTCTACTATGGTTTGTAAGCAGAAAGAAAAAGCATTTGCTGACCCTCAGCTACGGTCCTGACCCAGCCTGCCCCCTTACAAAATGCACAGAGACTGAGTGGAATGACTTCCTAACAACACACATCCCCACTACAAGAAATAGCAATTCCAATTCCAGTTACTTGCCCTAAAACAGCAGTTCAGTAATGTCATCTGAATGTAAGAACAGGATCCAGAAAGTTATATCAATTAATTTGTCTAGGTAGTCCTGCCAAAGGTCTCCATTTTTTTTGAAGCCTATTTGATTCATTTCAGGAAGTGGGTTTTCAGCAGGCATTTCTCTTTTATGAAGAGTCAAAGCTTCACCTCCAGTATTCTTCATGACATTTCACCTATGGTTCCTTCTATTTCTCCTCTTCTCCATGTTCTTGGATGATCAAGCTAGATCACTATTGTTTTTCCATCTATTTTGTTTTTTATTTCCTCTTTTTATTTTGTTTTTAACATTCTTTTTTTAAATTTTGAGTTCCAAATTTTCTCCCTTCTCCCCACCCGTTTCCCACCCATTGAGAAGGTAAGCAATATGATATCAATTATACAAGTGAAGTCATGCAGAATATATTTCCATATTAGCCATATTTTTCCACCTACTTTGAAACATGTTAGGTACAGCTCCAAAATCACAACCTTTTAGGCACTGGGGAATTCCTTATTTGCCCAAAAGCTTTCCCATATCATGTTCTCTTTTTCCAAGCTCAAATTATGTCTGATAATGACAAAGATGCTTAATATCCATATAGTACCTTAAAGTTTGCAAAAACACTTTATTTCTATGATATCATTGGAGCAAGGAATAAGGAATGAACATTCTCCAAGCTTTGTGAAATCCCAGTAATGCAGATGGATTTATGTGGGGCTTCAATTAGAGCGGAAAGTAAGTGGGATTAGGTTGGTGGGTACGTACAGAACAGTACAAATATCAGTAGTGGGTTAATGACAAAAAAAATGGGGACAGGGCAGACAACAAGGTCCCAGAAGTGAGAGCCAATCCAACGGGTAGGGTAGAGAAAATGTCTTAGTAAAACAGAGAGAGAGTTAGTTGAGAAAGAGAGGACATTCAATGAACAACTATTCAGAGAAGGAACTGAAGTGGTAACCATCATAAGAGAGGAGGGCAGTAGAGCCTTGGGATCAGGAAGGAAACAAGAACAGCCCACAACGCTAATGAGAACAGGAGCCTGTCTTCTGCCTCAAGGATGCCTTTAGGCAATTTATTAAACAGACTGCCTTTCATACTTTGACTATAGATAGGCTGTTCAACCTTCTCCCTGAGCTTAAGCACCCTTCTTAGTATGAGGAAGAAGAGGGCTGGTAGGTATGTGTGCCATTTCTCAGAATTAGGTAGTTTATTTAACTAATTTAATTTATTTATTTAAATAAACTATTTGTGTTTATGCATAGTGAATACAATGAAGGCAAAAACTAGAATTCTTAGAGTTCTAGTGGCACCCATTAGCCATCTTGATGCCTAACAAGCAGCCAAATCCTGGAGGACATAACTTTTTCAGTTCTGGATCTCTTGCCCTGGGTCCCTACTATACAGATTGATGAATACTTTTCGTGGCCCATTCCATCTAGGATGGAACTAGACATGCTCCACTTTATTTCCCGGCCATCTACTTGTCATCTATGGACACTATACACATACTCTCTTTTCCCCTAAACCCTCCCCACACACACACCTTCCTTATTACTATAGAGGGCAATATCATCCTCCCAATCCCTCAGCTCACAACCTAGGAGTCATCCTCAACTCCTTACTATCACTCACCCCCCCCATATCCAATTTGTTGCCAAGGCCTTTGTAACATCTCTTGAACACCACCCCCTTCTCTCATCTGACACTGCCACCACTCTAGTGTAGGCCACCATCACCTCACACCTTGATTATTGCAACAGCCTTCTGATGGATCTACTTGCCTCAAGTCTCTCCCCATTCCAATCCATCTATCATTCAACCAACAATATGGCTCCTAAATTGAAGGTCCTACCATGTCAACCCCCTGTTCAATATATTCCAGTGGCTGCCTGTAGTCCCACTAGCAAATATAAAATCCTCTGTTTGGCATTCAAAACCATTCCTGACCTAGTCCCTTCTTGCCTTTCCAGGCTTTTTACACTTTACTCCCTAATATATACTCTTTGAGCCAATAACCCTCATCTCCTGGCTATTCCACCAACAAGAAGCTCAACCTTTCAGCTCTGGGAATTTTCTCTTGTTGACTCAATACCTGGAATGCTCTTCCTTCTCAACTCTGCCTACTGATTTCACTGGCTTCCTTCAAGTCCCAACTAAAATCCCATCTTTTACAGGAAGCCTTTTCCAACACCTCTTAATTTCAGTGCCTTCTCTGAGAACTATGATTTCCTGTTTATCCTGTATGTAGCTCATTTGTACATATTCTTTTGCATGTTGTCTGACCTATTAGATTGTGAGCTCCTTGATGACAGGAACTATATTTTGCTTCTTTTTGTAACCCCAGCACTTAGCACAGTGCTTGACCCATAGTAGGTAACTAATAAATATTTTCTGATTGATTAGTTGGTTGACTTCCCCATGCCTTCTCCCAACTTCCAGTTCTAAAACCATAATCAAATCAATACTCCCATTGCAATGGTAAAGGATGTGCCAATCACCAGGGCTCCATTCACCATCTCTGTAACTTTTTAAACCCAAATACTATCTTCCCCTATTGGAATATAAGCTTCTTGAGAACAAGTATGTTTTTTGATTTTGCTTTTGCATTTGCATCTCTAAAATTTAGAAGAGTTCATGGCACATATTAAGTGATCATTATATGCTTTTCCATTCAATCACTAGTAAGAAAATGACCAGAACATTCGATAAATAGTTATGTGTATGAGCATTCACATATACTTACACATAATAGCTTAGGTTTTAAAACTAGGGAAAAAAAATTTTATAAAATTGAATGCTCTTAACATTCTTGAGCTCTGGAAAAGATGGCTCCCCACCCCAACCCCATCCTATCAGTTTTTACCTGTTTGTATAAGGCATTTATGGGATTCCTGATGCTCTTTTTTTTTTTAGTACCATCATAGCTACATGCCTTCTGTCAGGTCTATTACATCCAGCATGCAATCAGTAAAATTTTGAAATATCTTCCTCAACCTAAGTGGAGTTTAGAGCCTTGTACAAAATTTTAGCTTGGAAAAAAGTTGAGGTACCCCACCCCATACACACACACACGCACACACACACACACACATTCATCATCAAGTGTGGCAAGAGAACAAGAGTGATGAGATGGACTACATAGATCAATGTGGCAATGAGTATTAGGGAAATTCAGGCTGTTGCACCAATATTAAAGGTTTCAGCTATTTCAGTAACAGCCTTAGACTTGGAACATCAATAGGGGGATGTATTAGGTCAAATATCAACAAGAGAATAATGGGGATAAGGGTGTGACCACACAACTTAATTGGTAAGAAATTTGTTATTTTCATTCCCACTCAAAATCCTGAGGGAATAAGTTGGGAAGCCTCCTTCTCTGCTGAATTCGATCAAATAAGGATGCAGCTCTCTTCTTGGAATGATCTGAATGTGGTAATGGAAAGGGAGTGGTAGTGCTCAAGTACCCCTCGGGATCTCACCCAGCCTTGGGAGTCAGGTTCCCTGACTGGAAGAAAAGAAAATGCCTCAGCTGAGACTCTTCAGACAAGTGCACTTTGGCCAAACATGAGCTCATAGCATCCTGGGATCATAGATCAGAGCCAAAAAGGGCCAAAGAGGTCACACAGGCCAACCCCTTCATTTTACAGATTAGGAAACTGAGGCCTAGAGAAGTTAACTGATTTGTCTTTGGTCATAGCAATAATAAGTGCCAGAACCAGAAATTGTAGCAGTAGTAGTAGTAGTAGTAGTAGTAGTAGTAGAAGAAGAAGAAGAAGAAGAAGAAGAAGAAGAAGAAGAAGAAGAAG
>NW_020954576.1:30839232-30841565 GCF_900497805.2 Vombatus ursinus
AGAAGAAGAAGAAGAAGAAGAAGAAGAAGAAGAAGAAGAAGAAGAAGGAAAAAGAAAAGGAGGAGGATTAAGAGGAGGAGAAGGAGGAGGAGGAATAATGATAATCAAGTTTTACATGATTATCTTACAACAGCTCTGTGGAGTAAGAAATGTAACTATTATTGTCTCCATTTTACTGGGGCTCACAGAAGTTAAATGACTTGCCCAGGATCACATGGCTAATGATTGTAGGAGCCAGGTTTTGAACCCAGAATTTTTGAATACAAATGCTTTAAACTTCCCACTCAATTATATTGCCTCTTATTTCCTAACTAATTGGAATTCCTCCTGAGCCCACTGACATAGTCTACAGACAAATAAGCCAGGTACATGCTCAACACATGCAAATCCCAACTTCATCATAAATTATTGTCAAAAACCTAAAGAGCATTTTCTCTCTTTCTTTTCCATTATTTTTTAATGTGTTGCCAAAGTCCAGTTTGGGGCAAACCTGGACCAAAATAACACACACAGGCTAAAACATAGAGGGTACTACAAATCTCATCATTGGAAAGAGTGCCCTTAGCAACTAGGTGGCACACTGACTTGAGTGCTAGACTTGGAGTTAGCAAGACCTACATTCAAATCCTTCCTCAGACACTTATTGGCTACGTGACCCTGGGTAAATAGTTTAACCTTTCTCAGCCTCAGTGTCTTCATCTATAAATTAGATGGCCTTATAAAATAGAGGTATTAATAGCACCCATCTCACAGGGTTATTGTGAGGACCCAATGAGATAATATATGCAAAACATTTTGCAAACCCTAAAGTGTTATATAAATGCTGGACATCATCATTACAAATCATGGCTCAAAGTCATAAAATATCCACCACATACAGGAACTCCAAGAAAAAGATGTTGAAAAGTTATTGGTACTGATCACCTGAAAAGCTGAAAGGCATTACAGAGGTGCCAACAAACAGAGTTCACTCTTATGTAGAAGACTGGCCAATAGATAATGTCAAAAGACTGGAAGGCAAACTGCACCATAGGCATTTCTGGAGTACACATTCTAGTCTCATATGTAAGGGACTCTCCCTAGTGTTGATTTCTGAGTTCCAATTTCCAACCCCATTCACCTCATTAGATACCCTGACCTGCCTTCCTGATTCCTACTCTGACTACCTCCTCCAATCCTACATTTACTTTCTTTCTGTTCAAGCTCTTACACACTGATTTACCCCATCTCTCACTTCTTCAGACTCTTTGATCAGATTTTCCATCATAAGACCTCACTTCTGCTTGCACAGTCAATGACCTCTGACTCTTCCTAGGATAGGATGGCCCAAATCTTCTCTAGACATTATTCCCTTCCTTTAACCAATCCCCTTCTGCCATGATCACTTGGTTCTTCACCATCCTAAACATGCACCTTTTAACAAGTTCAGGGCTTATCCGTGTCCTTAAATGCCCTTACATTACTCCATATGTGGAGTAATGTGAACAAAGTACTGTGAAGCTATCACCTCCCTACTCCTAGACTCTATGCATTTCTCAAAGCAGATTACTACTTCATTAATTCTTCTTGGCTACCATAACAAACTGTTGACTAATATTGAGATTTCAGCTTGTGAAAATACCTGGATCTTTTTTCAGACAAATGGCCATCTAGCCACACCTCTCCCAACTTGAATTTGTAAAACTGATTTTTTTAAACCCAAATATAATGCTTTACATTTATCCCTAATTAATTTCATTTTTTTATGCTCAACCCAATATTCCATTTTGTCAAGATCTTTGAGAGTCCTGACTATCATTGAGTATGTTAACTACCCCTCCCATCTTTGTATTCTCTGCAAATTTCGTAAGTCTACCACCTAAGATACTCCTTTATTCAAGCCATTGACAAAAACATAAAAGAGCACAGGTTCAAGCACAGATTCTTGAATCACGCCACTAGATACCACCTTCCAAGCTGACACTGAACCATTAATGACTAATCTTGAGTTTAGCCAATCAACCACTTCTCAATCTCCCTAATTATACTATCATCTGGCCCCCAAAACTCCGTATTTTTTTATGAGCATAGCATGAGAAACCCTGCCAGATGCTTTCCTACAATATAGATGAAGGGGCAACTAGGTGGAGCAGTGGATAGAGCACTGGCCATGGAGTCAAGAGGACCTGAGTTCAAATTTGGTCTCAGACCAGATACTTGACACTTACTAGTTGTATGACCCTGGGCAAGTCACTTAACCCCAATTGCCTTGCAAAAAATAAATAAATAAAATCTAGATGAAATATATAAGATTCCTTTTCTCTGGTAATCTAGTAACCCTGTCAAAAAAAAAA
>NW_020954576.1:30841575-30852028 GCF_900497805.2 Vombatus ursinus
TTTTTTTTTTCAGTGGTGTCAGGGATTCCAGTGGCCCAGGCCACCCTCCTGCCCCTAGCCTTCACTCCGGGATACCGAGAAGAGAAAAAAGTCTTGTTCTCCCTCCCTTCCCCATTCTCAGTCACTCCCTCCCCTCTCCTCCCCCTTTCCCTTTATTTAGGCGCAAGAATGCTGCAGGAAACTCCGAGCTCGCCGAAGTTCAGGTCATCTCCTGTTTTTTTGATGGGCTCAAACTCGGACTAAATGAGCGGATGTGCCTGTGAGATTGGTCCCCAAAATAGAAGCGGCTTTAGTATTTTAGGATACAGCAGAAATCCTTATTTCTTCCGGAGAAAAACTTTATAATGACTCCTAGCACTTCCCCTTTCAATATTTGTGCAACTTTATCTCCACCGACAAGTTGCTCGGGTGACGCAAATCCGCCCTTGTGTATTACAACTACCAAAATAAATGCACGGAAATCAATTCCCTTCTAGTAATGAAAGCATAAATATACAGCCACGACTTTCCCCTTTAATCTTCGCTTTCCGAGCGGCTCCAAGCCGCGGAGAAATAACTGGCGGGGAGCTATTTAGACGGGCTAGGAGACCCCCGGGGCGTCGCGGGAGGGGGAAGAGAGCCAGTGCAGGCCAAGACGACAAGTGCTGGGAAGCCAGCTGAGAGCGAGGGAACCTTACCTAACGGAATCACCCTCGACCAGTCTAGACGGCGCGGACTCTAGACTTGGAAAACAGAATTGCTCCACATTGAGGAAGCAAAGAGAGTGGAGGTTATTACAGAAAGGGTTTAGTCTCAGAATCCAATTTCTCCGGAGCCTGGCTACACAGGACATTGAAAATGAGAATAGTGACAGTAGTTTGGATAATTCGAGCAACGCCCTCCCTGATCCATGCCCCACACACTATAGAAAATACGTATATTGGAGAGAGACGAACTTTTTTAATAGATTGTACATACTTCTTCCAACATCAATTGCCTATGAGACACACCAAAAGAGTGTCCTGGGATGAAGCAGATCAGGATAAGAGATCTGCATTCTTAAGGTTTAGCATACAAAAAGCAATCCTGCATTTGGTAAAGTTATTGCAGTTTTCCCACCCCCAGCCCCGGCTGCCCCGTCAGGGGTTCCCAGCTTTCTTTGGCATTCAAGATTTTCAGGTCCACCAAATGAGACATAAAATATGCTTTCGACCCAAAAAGTCCAGGGTGAATCGAGTTCTATTCACCGAAGTATTTATTACCTAATCATAAGCATGCAAGGGTTAAACTGGACACATTCCATATGAGCTTTCAAAATAACAATACTGATTAAAACAAATCTAAAAACACCATTACGTAGGTAATGAAAGAAACAAAATCATTTTAATGTCTGTAGCGAAAGGCATAGGAACTAGACCGATGATTTCGTTCGGATAAAAAACTCTGTCTACCAAAGCAAGTCGATCCCTTCTTTGTAACTCATAGTCTTTGAGAGTTGCCTAGAGCGCCTAGAAATTAAGTGATTTCCTCAGTCAGGGGCAGAACTTGAACTCAGGTTTTCCAGATTTCACAGCCAATTCTGCCCATCAGAAGAAGAAGAAGAAGAAGAAGAAGAAGAAGAAGAAGAAGACCGGGGTGGGGGGAGGGGAATGATCCGCTAATGTTTATTGACTGATTGGCTGAAATGTCATTAATCTGCTTGCACTTTGCGTATCACCCTGCTGGATGCCTTTATTGATGGATGTTTATTGCTAAATGTGCTTAGGGTCTCCCACATATACATAGATAAATACCGCAAAAGCAGCAATTTCTTTGTTGCTCTGAGGTCCTTCAATTATACTTACATTACCACTGTCTAGAAAAATTCTAAAGCAGAATGGAGCCACAAGCAAATTTCAGAATCAACTACATCCCCCCCTGAGATTCTAAATCGAACTAAAGTTTGAGTGCAGGGGAATGGCAGAGTATGAAGAGGAAGATAGAACTCTAATTTGACATGACCCATTTGCTGTAAACTTGAAGTGGGGCTCTGGTGCATGTATGTCTAAGTAGGGGAATAAAAACTCATCTGCATTAAGTATGTTCCTTACTCTCGAACTCTGCATACAATATCTAGTTACAGAGTTTCAGATAGCTATTTGGGTCTGTCCTTTTTCCTTTATCCCACTTCCTTTCCTCTGATACAGAGTTTTAGTTCCTTGTGTTATGCATTTCTTCAACCATTCAACAAACAATTTATAAACTACCTACAGTTTGAAGAGAACTTTGCTATTTTATGGGGAAAGGACAAAGTTTAGATAAGGCATCCATAGACTCTCCTCTCATAAAACTTACACTGGTGTTTTATGATAATAAAATGTATCTGATGAGCACATTAAGAGAGGTACAGGATAACATGCTATGTGGGATCCTAGGAGGAAGATTGCTACAGGTCAGGGGCAATAAGGAAAGATTTCATGTAGGAGATAGTATTTGAATTGCCTAATTAATAATAATAGCTAGCGTTTATCTAGCACTTTAAAACTTGCAAATCATTTTACAGGGGCAGCTAGGTGGTGAAGTGACTCTAGGCCTCCTGTTCGCCTCCTTTTCCTCAAATGTAAAATGAACTGAAGAAGGAAATGGCAAACCACTCTAGTGTCATTGTCAAGAAAACCCCAAATGGGGTCATGAAGAGCTGGACACAACTCAACAACAACAACAAATCACTTTACAAATATGATCTCATTTTATCCTCACTACAACCCTGGAAGGTAAATGCTCTTATCATCCCCATTTTACATATGAGGAAATTAAAACATAGAAAGGTTGAGTAAACTTCCCCAAGGTCACACAGCTGGTAAGCTTCTAAGGCTAAATTTGCACTCAGGTCTTCCTGACCAGGAGCACTACTGTGTCTACTCCACCACTTAGCTGGCTCTTTGAAGAATGGCTAGGAATTCAACCTACAGAAGCAGAAGCTGGGGTCATAGTGAGAAGGCATCAGATCTCATTCCTTTCTCTACTAGCTTGCCATTAGGGGTGTGGAAAAGTGAAAGCAAAGTAGACATTTTTTGCCCTAATCATTAATTAAGGAGTTGGACATCAAGAGAAACTACCATAGAAACCTATAGCAAAAAGCTTGTTATTTTACAGATTTAGATACGTTGTCTGTCAAATCATGTTCTCCAAAGGAACAAGCAGAGAGTATGGTAGTTTTGATACAGGTTGCATGGTGGGTTTTAATTTCCGTCCCCCAAATTCAGTTACAAAGATTTCCATTGTATTCCTGGGAGGTCTCATTCTTGTGATTTAATCCTAGTTCTCCCCTAGCATCATGAGGATTTGCCTACTTAAATTGGATGTGTTGCTTGATTTCTTGAGAGTCTGAGGTTTTGGTTCGCCTCTAGTGAATGTCACCTGTTGAACCACCAAGTTGAATGTTAAGAAGAGGGAATCACTGGTGAAAATTTTCTGTCAGAACAAGAGACCAATATTTAGGAGAGGGAAAGAAATAAAAGTAATTCCCAAGGAGAAGGAGCAATGATAAGGAAAAAGAAAATTCCTTCCTTCCTCCTCCCTCCTTCCTTTTTTCTTTTTTCTTCTTTTCTTCCTTCTTCTTTCCTCCTTTCCTCCTCCCTCCTCTTTTTTCTTTCTTCCTTCCTCCCTCCCTCTCTTCTTTTCTTCCTTCTTTCTTTTTCCCAAACAAGTTTACCAAAATGAGCTCGGGGAATCCCTGAAATCCATTCTGGTGGTTGATGAGGATCTGAGGTCAGGAAAGTTTGCCAAAAAGGGAAGAGATCAGGGAGCTGGATAAAACAGAGTGGTGGAAATGTTGGAATGGAAGGAAACAATGTGGAGGGAAAGGGGTAGCAGCTGCCTTGTGAAAGTGAGAGAGAAAAGTAATTAAGACCCAGAGACAACAGAAAGCAAAGAAACCAGGGTTACTGGAATATGAGACCAGGAGAATCTGGAGGCAGTGAGGTCGCCTCCAGGTACTCCTGAGCCCATGACAGAGTGGTTTTTCTGAGTTCTTGCCTCTTCTCCCTGGGGCAGTGGGCAGTTGCATTGCTTTCAGATCAGAATAAATCTTTATATACTTTCTAAAACCTCTAATCCTCTATTCCTGCTTAGCCTCTGGCCACACTGGCTGCACCCCCTACGCAGCTCAGAGCTTAGCAATAACCAAGCTTGTTAGGGGGAGTTTGTTAGATTCCCAAAGGGGCCCCTGGCCCCATTAAGTCTGGGAATGGGGTCAGGTTTGCACTTCTCTGGAACCGACAGCAGGGGTCTGCCCATCTCATCTGTCTCTCCTCATCCAGTTAAAGACCAAGAAAGAGAATGTCTATGACCGAAAATTATTCTCCAGCGACATCTGCTGGATGTTTTCTAAAACATCCTTCAGCGACACCCTTTTCCAGAAGGTGCTGGAAAGTGACTTTTCCTTTTGCAAAAATTGGGGGGGAGGGGACAGAACCTAAAAATTAACTGTGACCAGCAGCTGTTTCCTCATCTGACAGCATAGAATCATTCTTTATTAGATACTTTTAAAAATCAGACAGGGTATCAAAGGATTCATATTCAATTCAATCCAAAAGACATGTATTAACAGTGTACTAAGTACAAGGAGCTGTTCTGGGCACTGAGAATTTTTCAAATAGATAGAACACTCTCAAGGAGCTTAAAATCCCATGGTACAATATAGTAATTCTTGGAAATCGTATTATCTAGTGAAACAGAAGCAGTTCTTTGAATAGCACAGGACAAATGGAGCTTTGTCCCAGGAGGCCAACATCTAAGGGGGCATGACTCCTCCCTGTGATCACCAGTCTCAGGACTTCTTATGGTCCTCCATCAGCCCATGCTACCATATAGAATAGGTACAAACCAGGCTGATACTCACAGGCCCTATTATCCAATACCAGACACCTCTGCTTGGACTATCTTCCATGCAATTACTTCCTGCCACCACCACCAGCACCCTCTTCCAGTCTCAACTTTGTTTTGCCCCAAGTGAAATCATTCCTATGTGTAGTACCATATGTCCAAAGTGAAGTTGAAAGATATGTAAATTTTCATACTGAGAATGCTCTATGTATCATCAGGGAGAAAAACTACTCTAATATCCAGCTAGATGAATTTTATGATGGACTAAATAACCTAATCAGATTGAGAAGCCCAATGTGCTATGGGGACATTCTCCTGCTTCTGTCAATTCTAGATTCAGCTCAGCCTAACCATTTACCAACTCATTCTCACCACTGTGTACTGCACTTAAAGTTTTCACAAGGAAATCTCAGGATTTTGTTTAACAGTGGAATATTCCCCAGTGAAAATAATAAAGGGAGGAGAGGAGGCCACTCTGTTCTCTCCACTGTGGTGTTCACTCAGTATAAATCCCTTATCATTTTTATCAATATTTGGGGGGGTTTGCTCTTGATAGAGGGAACATTGGTGTTACCAAGTCTCTCCTCTAAAGGACATCTTGGACATTTAATTAAATTTCATTGATACCTTCTTTTCCATAGTATTTTATTTTCCGTTTTCCCCAAAACCTTAAATAGTTTAAAACATTAGCAATGTCATCAGTGTGCATCTCTGTCCAAGAAACAACCCCCTCTATCCATTAGTAGATGGTTTAATGAATTGCTGTGTCCAAAAAAAATTCATCACATGGCCAACCTCTGCTGAAGAACTCCTCCAAGTTTAGCCAAATTGATCCTCAGATAAATAGTTAAGTCCTAAGGCTATATTGAGATCCTTCCAGCTTGATGTAACCTGATAGAGTTTAAGCATTACTGGCCTAGCCTTGGTAAATCTTGGATCACTGATAATGAAGCAAGACATTAGGTCCTCAAATACCAGTATGTCCACCTCGATGGTATATGGGAAGGCATATGTGTGTATGTGGGGGGAGGAAGGGAAGAGGAGGATAGTTCTTAGCCATTATCTGCTACAATTTAGTTGAAATGGGGAAAATATATACTTTTTTAGCCTACTTTTGGGGGCATAGTGACATTTGGGGAAGAGACAATCTTGGCTTGCAGGTGGGAAGAGGAAACTCAAGTCGACTCAACAGAGACGACAAGGAAGAATGAACTTTATAGCTATCGTGGAAGTGATCAGTATGCTGAGAGATAAACTACGAGAAAGCTATCAGAAAACTTGAGTTGACCCTGAGCAGTGCAATCTGGAAGAACAGTGCCAGAGACCTGTAGCTCCAAAGCAGTGAAAGCTCATTAAAGGGATTAGACTAACTGGAGGACCTCTTCTGCTTCCTGCTAAGGCCACTTTTCAATCTTCTGATTAGCTCTGCATTCTTGCTTTTGTTCTGGATCTGTTACTTTCCATTTAGATATACTATAAAAACTTGTTGGCCAGCAAAAATTGCAAAATATGTGTGTAAGCTATTTAAAGCTTACAGATAAGGAAAAGGGAGAGCAGAGTCAAGATGGTGGAGTGAGAAATAGCAGCTTTGACCCAGTTTGCCCAAAACCTCTTCCACAATGACCTAGAAAAAGTGTGAATTCTGAGTGGCAAAACCAAGAAAAGTCACAGTGAGTCTTTTTTATTCCAGCTCAGGGCAGCTTAGAAAGATAGAGAGAAATCTGCCAACACAGGGGTGGAGGCTGGCCAGCAGTACAGCACATCAGCAGAAGTGGCTCTGGGCTTTGGCAGTAGTAACAGCAATAGGGAGCAGCCCAGCACCCAAGGATGATAAGGGGACTGAACTCCTGGTCCAGAGAGCAGAAACAGGTGCCATCTAGCAGCTCTGTAGCCCATTACCCAGTTCCAGATCATGGTTCCAGGGGAGAGAAGAATGGTTGCAGTCATGCAGGAGCAGGGACCCTACCTGTGTAAAGAACAGAGTGCAGACCAGGAGGGCAGTAGCCAGAGTCAGCTCCAGATTCACCACATTGGAAGCAAGGAAAATTTATAGGACTCCAAACTGAGCTGTGAAAGTAACAAAAAGATATAAAGACAGAAAATCATGCCAGTCATTCCTCCTTCCCCAGAGGTGAGCAGAGCTCAACTCTATCATAGAATCCAAAGTTAAGAATTAGGCTGGAAAAGTGAGCAAACAAACAAAAGAAGAACCTGACCATAAAATCTACTATGGTGACAGGGAAGCTCCAGACACAAACTCAGATGAAGACAATTACTTAAAAACATTTAAAAGAAAACCTTGAAAGAAAATTGCACTTGACACAAGCCCAATAAGAATTCTAAAAAACTGAGGCAACTAGGTGGTGCAGTGGATAGAACGTTAGCCCTGGATTCAGGAGGACCCAAGTTCAAATCCTACCTCCCCTCTCAATCTTATTCTTTTCATCTCTATAAAGTAATAACACTCCTTCATTCTCGGTGTCTAACTGATTAAATAACACTGGATTTTTTTCTTCAAAATGTTTCTCAGATTGGCCTTCTTTCAGTTTTCACTGCCAATAATCTGTTTCTCTTCACTTCAGAATTGATTTGCTTCAGTCTTCTTTTTAATTACTTTATTAGAATTACTTCAGCATCTAATCAATCTTCCTACCTCTATTCTATCCACACTTTAATACATTTTATATATAATTGCCAAGCTAATTTTTCCTAAAACCTTATTTCAGGAAATTTAGTGTTAGTTTTCCTAAAAGTTTCCTAAAACATTATTTTTGTTGTCAGTACCCTGCTCAAGAAACTATGACATCCTGTCACCAGTTCAAATCCAGCCTCAGACACATAATACTTCCTATCTGTGTGACCCTGGGCAAGTAACTTAACCCCATTGCCTAGCCAAAAGAAGAAGAAGGAGAAGAAGAAGAAGAAGAAGAAGAAGAAGAAAGAATTCTAGAAGACCTAAAGAAGCATTTTTTTAAATGCAACAAAATGATTTTAAAAAAACAAGAGTGGTAAAGGAAAAATTGGGGGAAAATGAGAGGTATACAAAAAAAACATGAAAAGAAAAGTAACAACTTAATAAAAGAAGCATCAAAAATATTGAAAAAAAATAACTCCTTAAAAATTAAAATTGGCCAAATGGTAAAAGAAGCACCAAAAAAACACTGAAGACAATTCTTTTTTTTTGAAGATAAGTATTTAAAAATAAGAATTGATCAAATTGTAAAAGAAGTACAAGACTTCACTGAAGAAAATAACTCCTTAAAAGTTAAAATTGGTCAAGTGGAAGCTAATAGCTCTGTGAGACATCAAGAAACAATAAAACAAAGTAAAAAAACTGAGGGGAAAGAAGAAAGTATAAAATATTTCACAGGAAAAACAACTAACTTGAAAAAGACATTAAGGGGAGATAATTTAAGAATTATTAGACTACCTGAGAGCCATGAAGAACAACAAAAAGGAGCTTAAACATCATATTTCAAGAAACCCCTAAGAACTTTGTCATCACCAGGGCAGTAAGAGGGCATGAATGTGAGTCTATTATGTTTGGATGTTCTCCAAAGAAGAACGGAAGGATGAGAAAGAGAGATGCACTGGGAGAAGGGGTAAAGGAGAGTAAAAATGAAAATCATCTCACATAAATGAGGTACTTAAGAAAGAGTTTCTGCAATGGAGGAGCAAATAGGGATGAGGGAAAGGAACAGACAATACTTGAACATCATTCTCATATGAACTGGGTTAAGGAGGGAAGACTATACATACACACACATGTGAGCCTTCGTTGCAAAAATGCAGTCTAGACAATGAAATAATATCAATATTATGTATGTGTGCATGCATGCACACACACCAACTGACATAGCGTCCAAGTTCTTAAAGGAAAAGCTAAATGAGTTACAGAAGAAAATAGAAAGTAAAACTATACCAGTGGGAGACCTCAACTTTCCCATCTCAAAGCTAGATAAATCTAACCATAAAATAAATAAGAACAAAGTTTAGGAGATGAATAGGACCTTAGAAAAGTTAGATATGGCAGACCTCTGGAGAAAATTCAATGAGAATAGAAAGAAATTTTCTCAGTGGTACCTGGCACTTTCACAAAAATTGACCATCTATTAGGGCGGAAAAATCTCACAACCAAATGCAGAAAATCCCCCAGCCCACTGGTAATTTCACCAACTTTGTTTTGACAGTTGGTAGGATCCAGTTTCGTCACTACTGGTGCCCTGTCTAACTATGCAGTTCATGCCCTGTAGAAGTCTCTTCATCTTGTGCTATTTTGACTAAAATGGAATAGTACTAAAACTATTGCAAAGAAATGTGACAAATGCTATAGGATGATATGATGTATGTTGGATGAAAAGGAGTAAAGGAGGGTAATGAGGGTGGGGATAATCAAGGAAGACTTCCTGAAAGATATAAGTTTTGAGCTGACTCTGGAAGGAAGTAATGGACATAAATTAATATAAAGGAGTATGGAGAATATTTCAGAGGGGAAGAGAGAATGAATAATAACATTGGAACTAATTCTGAAGATGGATACTGGCAAGTTATACATAGATGATGGGAGTTTGGTACACATAGAGAGTGCTTCTAATTGTGTATCCCAATGTGGAGTCACTGGAGACCCTGCTTCTTGCTTCTTAAAGGTGTGTAAAGGAGGTGCCTTAGAGACATAGACTATGGAACATAAATAGATACTCTAACTGTTCCCAGTCCTTTGGGAATTTTTTTTAGCCTCTTATTGAAAAGTAGGTTCTTTGATTGGCATGGAGGCATTCAAAAAGGTCTATCAGCTTTAGCTACTGTCTCTTTGCTTCAGCACTCTTGCATAAACTTGTCAATACCCAAAATACCCCTAAGATGTTGGAGAGGGAAAAATATTTATATGTTTGTTCTTGCAGTATGTTTGAAATAAACATTCCTATATAAAAGCTATTGACATTAAATGATTAAATGGAACTAGGACACTAGTGTCATGCTCCTAATTCTGCGGGAGGATGAGATACATCCAATGGGGGCTCAAGTTAATGGCAGTAGAGAAAAGACAAGCCAATCTCCTTAAGGTACCCTAGCACCTTAAGGGAAGATGTAGCGCTTCCAGCCCTGAAAGAGTGGGACCAAAGACATATAGTGCCATAGTGTACCTATGAGTCATAGGTAGAACAATAACAATAATATGTTTTATATGCATATAAAATCTTAGCCTCTCATTCTAGTATCTAAGGACTTCTAATAACTGTGCTGATTCTGCATCAGCATTGCCTGACTCCATTTCCTCTAGGTTCTACCTATGTTATTAATAATAGTATTCTTAAAACTGTTATCATTACTAAGGTAGTTTGAAAGAAAGGTTGGGGCTAAGTTGTATATGATGAGGTGATTCTAAAAAACAAAATTGGATAGAAAGAGGTTAAAAGGAGAAATCTCATAAAAACAGAGTATGAAAGGAAGAACTAATATAGAGGAAGGAGGTGGGAGTGGAGGGCTGGTAATATTGGAACCTTACTCTCATGTGGGTTGAAGAGGAAACAACATATATCTGAAGAGGTTTAGAAATCTTCTGAACTTCTAGAGAGGTGTTGTTGTTTGTCCTTTGTTCTCAAAGAGG
>NW_020954576.1:30867028-30890707 GCF_900497805.2 Vombatus ursinus
CTGCTCCCCTCCTTCTTTTACAGGTCCGGACCTCCGTTGATGTCCCGTGGGATGGGACAAAGGGGTTTACATTCTAATTGATAGATCTCAGACTTTCTGATAACCAGAGAGAGGGTAGCATTTACTCAGGTCTTCTGTTCCAATGGGGCATTTGTTAAATACTAGGACTCTTTGGGAGTTTGGTCAGTGCCACCTGGTAATTAAATGTGGGTGTCATCCAAGAAATAAAGAGTTGATTTCCAATAAATCCTAAGTACCTAATCCTTTTTTGGGAATACCCCACATCTCTGGGGCTTGTCTGAGTTTGATATTTTTTTTTTTTTAGCTAGCCTATTTGTTAGCATGATGAGTTAGGACAATTCTTTCATAGTTTCATTTAGATTACTTTTAGGTATCCATTGAGAATACAAGGAGCCATACAAGGAGCCATTGAGTCTGGGAACTCCATTTTGTATTGATCTTTGTACTGCATGCATTCATTAATGACATTTTTATTCAGAATAATTTGGTTTCTCACCCAAGCCTGAGGGATAAACTATCAAGCCCAAATCCCAAAATCTCGTTGGGGAAGTTCTAGGTGCTTTGGGAGCTTCTTAGAGATTAGGTTTCCTTTCTGAGAAGGGAAACTTTTTTTCTTTTCTATTTTCACTATTATTAATTGTTTGCTTTGTTTTAATTTAGTTTTCTTTCCTAGTTGTTTTAGAGTGGGGCATAAACTAGGCAGGCAGCAATCTATGGGAACTTTATAAATCATTGTTTACTTACTGAACTTGTATAATTACATGTAATGTTCATTTTCTGGTCCTCTTTCACAGAACCAGGCTGTTATATCTCCCCCTTAGAGTATGAAGGTACCTTGAGTGGTTTGTGAAGTCTCTCTGTTGGTCCCCATTGGTCATGTTTCCCCCATTGTTAGGGTCCTGTGGCTGGCATTCCAGTTCCATTTAACCACTTAACATCAGATAGCTTTTACAAAAAGATATTTACTTCCCACATATAGCAAAAACAAATGTCAAAAATTCCCTCAATGTTTCCAGGGTACATCTTTCCCTACACAACCTTAGTCTCTGGGAAAGTAGCCTCAAAATTTAATTCTCTTACTATGTAGCATTGGTCCCACCAAGTTCAAGTCCAGATGTGGCATGACTATTGGGCGAGCCTTTATATTAGGCTGGAGCCCCAAAAGTCACCCCCCAAAGATTATTTCTTATTTCTCCGGGCATTGATGCTGAGCTGACTACAAAACCTAGCCTAGATTCTAAGGCTCTAATTCTTGCAGTTTGCTCTCCTAAGTGAGGTCTCCCTCCACTTAGAATGGGGAAAAAAAAACAACAACAAAGGAAAAGACCAAAGACTGTGGCCCATTTCTCCAGATCCATATGGCCTCAGGATGAGAGAAGGCTCTAAGACCTTACCCTTACAGCATAGTCTCTCACTAGACATCGTGAACTAAGGAGTCACTTCTGAATTGGAAAGCAATGGGCTGAAGATAACTCAGACCTTTTCAAAGATGTTGATGGGTCTAGCTTTATAGTCAATCGTAAAAGGCTCTTCCCAACCATGTAGTTAGCCAGTCAGAACCAATCACAGAATGTCCATATCACAGTCTCTCAAGACACTTCCCTTGATTAGTTCTTCATCACAACTCTCTTAGACAAAAGCTCAGTAGCATCTTCTGAGTGGAGAGGTTGTAGCAACCAAGATGATGCACTAAGCCCACATTAAATATATGTGTTATCTAGGCCCACCAACTATGAGATGCCTCCACCATCATAAAAGTCTCAAATTTTAGGATTGTCTGAGGACTAAATGTCTAAGTAGGTTTAAAGACTAATCATAACTATATTGTAAAAGAAAGGCCTTAGGGCTTTTTCCCCCTCTGGTACCATATGGCCCTCAGTCTTTGGGCTTTTCATTTTTTTCCCATTGGGGGCGGGGAGCTGGAGGGGAGTCACTGACTTTGTTCAGGAGAACAAGTACCAGGAATCTGGGAGTCAGAATCCTTTAAGCACAACCTTTAAGAATATGGACTTTGCTGAACTTCTTAATGCAAAGTAATGGGTAAGAAAATTAAGAGGAAGACAGTGTTCAAACCTCCCTAGGTCCCCAGACATAATTAGAGTTATAGATAGTGATGTGTTGGTAAATGTTTAACCTCTCCAAAAAATAAGTGTACAAATGACACAATTTTAAGTTTAATCTGCATTATTAATATTTTCTCCATCTCTTTCTTAAGTCTATGCAATCCACAAAACAATAAACCAAGCCCTGATGTGTAACATTTGTTGATTTTCAAGGTGTAAATGCTAACATTTACAGTTTAACAATGGCTTCTTGACAGCTGGTTTGAGCTGGTGCTGGCACTAACTGGTGTACCCCAAAACACCACAGTTTGATGTTCTGGGACAGCAAATATTTAATGAATACACGGTGGTTTGTCTTCCATTCTTGAAGAGGACCATGACATCAGGGAGATGATGATATGACTTGCAATTGACTTTGATTTGAGTGAGGGAGGGTTATGCAAAGTATGCCACACTTTCTCCTCCAGAGCCATCTGGGTCCAGTAGCCAGATAACGATCAGGACTGAAGATTGCCCAGGATGCAGTGGGAGACCTTGGCCCTTTTAAGCTAAGGTCTTTTCAGGTTCTACCTCTCCTCTCATCTCCTCTCCTCTCCCCTTACCTGAGGGTGTTTTGCCCAAAGGAGGACAGATAGGTCCCAGTCCAAGCACCACTTAAAGGTTATTTTTTTGGACCCTCCAGGCTCAGAGTGAATGTAAATAGTAACTATTTCTCTTTTGGCCAGCAATCCTGAGGGTCTTCCCCTCCCAGTTTGATTTTTTTTTTTAATTAAAGGGGCCATCCCTTGACTCACTTCTTATTCACTGAATTGGTGTTGCCTCACTCAAAGTAATATTGTATAAGGGGTTGATCAGAGCCCTCGATCAGTCTGATGAGGTTACAGGGCATGGACCTTTGTCTGGCATGATATAAAGAGCACCTACCATAGAGCCATGCATGCATATTGACCCTTTGCTTAGCAATCACAGGAAATTCCTCCAATTGATTCCTAATAACTGAATTTTTCTCTAAGATGATTGTCCAGTGAAAGTCAAGGCACCTAGCTTCTTGTCAGAAGATCTACTCCTTCCCTGTAAGCTATAAAAGCAAGCTGGTGATGCTTTTTCTACTCTTATTTTGCTTTTACTTCCAAACTCTAAACTAAAAGAAAGTATCATTGTTTTTGCAGAGAACAGAGAATTTCTCTTCTTCTCTCCCTCTCCCCACCTCAAAAAAAAAAAAAAAAAAGCAGTGAACGCTGACTTGCAGAAGCATGTACTGAATTAACTCTATGTTCTTACCCAGGTGGACTGAAGTTCTTCCACTGCATGTTTCTGGAACCATCTTGCCTTTATATTTCCTTTTCTGAGTATTGATCAGAGTCTAGTATTACTGAGGATGGACTTTTCCTTGCCTAAGTGTTTGAGGATACTGATGGAGTTCCTTCAAGGCACTTGGAAGAGGTCAGCATGTGCTCTGTATGCAGCTAAAAGGAGAGATAATAAAAGAAGACTCTTGGATCTGAGGATTAAGTCATGGGTAATATTAAATTTGAATATTCAGCAATTGGCCCCCTAGAAGGAGAAAATTCTCTCAGTGGCATGCTCTTAAACAGTCTGATCCTTGGAGATGATTGTTTATAGAGAATCACCCTGCTACTGAAGGACTAAAGCCATGCCATGGGATGAGCAGCTTGGAGGTGGGGAGGCAGGAGATCTGGACTGTGTTGACTCTTCTGTTGATGTGAGGGGCCCAGACAGTGTAAGTCCGAGGTGAAGGGGAGTGATTATTCAATAGCCTCTAAATTTATTTACCTTCTAAAGGAAGTCTAATGGGCTAAGTGTTTTATATTTGAGATATCCTCCAAGTCTTTTGCGTGTTGAACATTTTCTGGGAGGGAAAAATAAAAGCTGTCCTTTGCCCGTTACCCAAATTGCAATACATTGAGTTTCTATGGGGAAGTTGGGGACCCAGTTATCCAAATTTAGCGAAAACTATATATGAGCTCTAAAATGAACATATTTGGAGATTTTCTTGAAGTATTTTAGGAAAGGACAATAAGTCAAATAGAGAAAATTACTTACTAGGGGTCAGCCCCAAGGATTGAACCCAGTCTGTGTGAGTCCAGAGTGTTCAGGGGCCCTGGGAAACAGGTTACAGTGCCATAAACTCTAAGTGCTATTAGATTCAGTGCCAGAAAAATATACCCTGTATCAGTGCATGGATATTCCCAGAACTCCAACTTTTTGTTATAAATTTCATCTTCACTAATATCTTTAAATGGGGCATTACTTCCTGTAAGAGAAACAGTGTAAAGCTTTTGAAAAACAGCTCCCTAATGCTAATGGAAGCCCACTAGAAGCAAGATTTATATTAATAGGGTCAGTATAGTTAAAGAATGCACTGTATAAAGAAATTCTCTCCCAATTTCCTTGCTTTGACTTTTTTCTCTTTTTTCTTTTCTTTCTCTTTTCTTCTTTCTCTTCTTTGTCTCTTCATTCCTTTATTTCTTTTCTTTGTTTATATCACTTCTTTTTCTCTTTTCTTTATTTTTTCATGTTTTTAGTTTTTCTTTATTTTTATGTCTTTTTCTCTGTCCCTTACTTTCTTCCTTTCTCCTCCTCTGTCCTTCCTCCTCCTTTGTCTCCTCCTTCCCCTTCTCCTTCTTCTCCTCCTCTTCCTCCTTCTCTTCTGTCTTTGTCTCTACCATTCTTCTACCACCACATCTGATGAAATGCTCCCCCCACCCAGAGCTAAGTAAACCCTCCTCCCTGGCCTCCCATATGAGGAATTAGCAGGCTTTGTCGGTGCCCCTGATGCCTATTTTTACACTTGTGTTTGTCCCAGAGTCTGACGTGGTTTATCACAGCTCCTCCAAAGCCCCATTGTTAACTCTTCAAGAAGAATGTTGTTATATTGACTGCTAGTGCGTCAGCCCAGCTCTCTCTGGAGCTGCTCTTGGATGAAATTAGATAATTTCCATTAGGAGACCATGCATTATTAGTCCCTGGTGCCAAATTGGAAAGTGAGCCAAGATGACTATTTCTGGCCACACTCACCTCAGGAAGGAACCTTCTCAGCTTTAATGGGATTTTGCTATTGTTGGTTGCCTTCTGTTTGACACAGGGCCAGCCTGGGGTTGAAAATTGTTTAGAAAGCTGCATGAAATATAATAGAGTCCCAGCCATTTGCTGCAGCACATTCCAGCATGATGTTTATTTTGAAGAGGGGGGAAAAATATATTGTCCTTGGCAGACAATAATGAAAAAACCAGTAACTCAAATCTCTGAACATATGCTTCTTGTTGCTGTAGTATTTAAAACTCCCTGCTGGTATCAGGGAATTTCACGCTGAAGTGATAAATCTCAAGCAATATTTATAAGCATCTTCATTACCCTCGCAGGCAGATACTCAAAGCATGTGGGGCCCCCAACAGCTAGCCGAGACTTTGGGAAGTGGGTAGACATCAAGGAAAGGGAGTAATCCAAAAGAGAATTTCGGATTCGAGCTGGTCACAGCTCATGTCTTGGATGTTAAGCCCAACAGAATCCATGTTTTCAATCACTCCTGTCCATTGCTTGGTCAGCCCCAGGAGGGTTACTTTAGATCACTCAGGCCCCAGGCTGGGTTAACAACAAGAATAGCAATTGTTGGGCTAAGCTTTTCATCCCAGAAATTTTTCTGAAGATGAATTTTTGCTTTGGAAAAATTGCTATTTTATTCTTTTAATGATGCCTTACCATCTTGGTACTAAAGACATGATAGCTGTCTGAGTATACTGAAATGTCTCTCCATTTTTGTTGAGATTGGAATCCTTAACTCACTTTTCCTCTAGAGATTTGCTTAGGTCTGAACCAGACCATGTTCATGGAGAAATAAAGAATTCTAGTTCATAAAACTAACTCTCTATTGCCGGTGACAAAGGGGAACTTCCAGGGCACAGGGCATCAAAATCCACAGATAAACACCTTTAGCCTCCAACCCTTTAAACCTTTTCCTATAGTCACTGATTCACTAGTGTCCTGCTAAAGCTTCACCTATCTCTCCTTATGCCCATTCTCTGGTGAAGGCTCTCAGGAGTAGCAAAGAGACAGGGAATTGGAAGAAAAAGGATAATGGCTGGTGAGGGTGACAGTCTTCTTTGTCCTTGACTGACTAATAGATCTCATTTTCACATGAAGGAATCCGAAGGATATATGGCAGCCAACTCTTAATGCAAATCCATAGTCAAGAGGAATGCCCTGGTCAGCAGCCCCAGTGTGCATTTACCTTCCAGGAGAAATCAAATGAACTCAGAATGATACCATTGGCTATGAAACATGCTGGAAAGGCAGTTTGATCAACCATGGATGGCATCCTTGTCTCTAACCTAAAACCTTTGCAGGCCTTCTAATGGTATACTCATCAACAACTAGAGTGGCTTCTTGGGGCCAGAAATATACTGGAACAGGGCTTCTGACAGCCCCCTAATTACTTTTAGCTAATTTTAAAAAAAATACATGTTTGGTGCCTTTTGTCTTTACAATCAGTCGTTTCAACACCTCCTCCCCAGATCGACCCTTCCCTTATGAGAAAGAAAAACTATTTTAAAATATCCAGCATAGTGATGTAATCTGACAATCTATACAATAGCTTGTCCTAGCCATTCTCTGCCTTTTTACCATGAGTGGGAAATACATTTCATTATTTGTCCTTCAGGACCTTCAGTGGTTTTTCAATTACTCAGAGCTTGACTTCCTTTTAGTAATCTTTAAATTCCCATTGTTGTAGTAATTGTGCATATTGTTCTCTTGGTTTGTGTTATTTTACTTTTCATCCTCAAATGTGTCATTTGTTACAGATGGATGTTATTCCTTTACATATTTACCCTCATTTACCCTCATTTTTTTCAGTCATTCCCCAATCTGTGCCTCTAGTTAAAGATTGCCTCCAAATCTTTATAGAATCACAGGTTTTTAGAACTTTAAAAACATTAAGTTATCTAGCCCAAACCCTTCAGTTAACAGATGTAGTGAGTGTGAGCCAAAGAGTTGAAGTGATTTGTCCAAGACCACATCATTTTTGGCAGAACCTGACCTGGAACCCAGGTCTGTTGATTCTATGTCCCTTGCTCTTTTCATTGTACCACAGTATTGGCAAATCCTTTCTGCTCCCATTTCCTTATTGGTGAGGAGGGCTTTGATCCTGATTTGGATACATGAGTTTATATGTATGGGAACTTCCAAAACTTTGTTCAGATCCTGTCTGTCTACGATTTTTCATATAATGGGGTTTTCGTTGATTTTTTTCTTTTGCTTTCAAATTTTTGCACTTTATTGATTCCTTTTGTTTTTACACTGTCTGTTCTGGACATTATTCTCCCCCCCAAAAAAACCATGAATATTCTCTTGTAACAAAGAAAAAACAATTAAGCCCCAAAAAATGATAAAATGAGAACATCTGACAAGGTCTAGTGCGTTCTACCAACAGAATGTTTCAAACCTCTGCAGAGAGAGGGGAGATATAGTTCATTATTTGTGATGTAGGACCAGTATTAGTTTTTCAATGACTCAGAGTCTGGCTTCCTTTTAGTGAATTTTTCATTTACATTATTGTAACTGTTGTATATTTTGTATTACATATAAATATATTTACTTCTAAATATATTTATACAGATAAATGATGTATTATATATGTATACATATACAATAGTTACCATATTAGAGAAATACATACATATGTGTATTACGTATGTATATATATATATGTTTATTTTATATTTTTTTCTGGTTCCATGATTGGGGATTTTTTTAATCACATAAATAAATCTTCCCACATTTGCTGAATTACTTGTATTTTGTCCTTTTTATTTCTGCTTGCATAATATTTCATTATATCCATATACCATATTTTGTTCAGATAATCTCCAATCAGTGAGCACCTGTTTGTTTTGAATTCTCTGCTACCACAAAAAATTTAATATGAAGACCTTAAAAGACATTTCTGTCATTCCATTAATCCTCCATAAAAGATCCACCTAGCATGCTGGCAACCATTTTATGTTGTTAATATCTTGAGGGTACCATCGGTAATCTCTGGTTGTCCATTGCTCCCTCATTCTTGCTATTGGACTGATCCACCTCTTTTTTCTGTCCATACCTACCCCTGACATCTTTTGTTCTACATCATTCTCACAAATCACTGTTGCTAATACGCTGCTGACTGCTTACACCCAACATGTCTGTCTCCTGAGATAGTGGCTGTTCATGATTCACTCTATAGCAATGGACAAATATTGGTGTTAAAGGAGTTGAAGTCCGAGCAGCTTAGAATCTTTGGAAGCAAAGATAGTTCACAAATGTAAGATAGCCCAATATCCTCCTCCTCCTTACTTCTAGAGTCAGCTTATTTTCTATCTGCATTGTCTGTTAAGATATATGCATATAATAATAGGAGCAAGTCATCTTGATTCCCAATATCTATCTACTACACCAACCTGGTAGGTAAAGCATCATCACTCTCATCGAGATGGAAACTGAGGCCTATAAAGATTAAGTGGCTTGCTCATTGTCACAGAGGAATAAGCAACAGAGAAGGGATTCAAACTCAGTTCCTCAGACTTCAAATCCCAGATTCTTTATTCTGCCCACACTTCTATATAACTGAGATCCTTCAGTTTGTAGCTTCAGCTCATTTCCTTTGACTCAGATCACACAGGACAGAGGACAGCTGCTCTCCACCCTCTGTAGTCTAACCTTTTCCATGTTCAAAGACCATTACTGAGTCATTCTTCAGTCTTCACCTGATTTACATTGTCTATAGACTAGGGATAATTATGTCTCCCTGCCTCTAAGGTTTGGCCATGAGAAATAACTCATTAAAATGACTGTAAAGTGTGATGACAATTCTGGAAAACAATAGCCAGTAGCCTGCTCTGGCCCCTACATTCCTTTCCAAGGAAAAAACAATGCTGGGGCTGAGCTATAAAAAGAAACCTCAAGATAATATGTGCCTATCTCCTACCAATATCTATTTATTTACCAGGAGGGCCCAGGCACTTCTGGGCTGTTTTCAGCCTTTATGAGCACATTTCTCATCTGTCCTTTTATTCCTGCTGGGTTGTTTTCATTGTCTTGGGCTCAGAGATGTGTGATAAGAATCTGCCATTAGGAAAATCCCAGCTCCAGAAAGGAACCTACCATTGTCCTTCAGCACTTCAAAGCTCTCACAATCTCTTATTTGTATTATTTCTTTTTTATTTATAAACACCAACAATGTGTTTTGCCTCGGAGGCTGTCTGTAGAAAAATTAATTTCTTATTCTCATTATAGTGACAATGTAATGAGAAATGCTGCTGAGAAATCCTGCAAGGAAATCATTTTTAACTTTAAAATTTATTTTTACTACTGGAATTATTATTATTACTATATATCATATATGAGAAGCATTGTGGGTAACCTCTTTTCATTATACACTTTGATAGAAAGCAAGTGTCTAGAATAGAGGGCTGGGTTTGAAGTCAGGACGACCTGAGTTTAAATTCTATTTCAAATATTTACTAAATGTGTGACCCTGAGAATGTCCCTTAAACTCCAGGAACTTCAGTTTCCTCACCTGTAAATGGATCATAAGAATAGTACCTACCTTGCACAGTGGTTGTGGAGCTCCAATGAAATAAAGTATATCAAATGATTTGTGTCAGTTTATACTTGTACACTCATTCACCCATTTAATCATTCATTCATTCATTCATTTGCCTGTAGTAGTTAGTATAAAGAGGGTTACATTTGAAGTCCCAGGGACCTGATTTCAAATAATGAATGGCTCTGCTACTTCCAATGGGGATAATAATACATGCTCTCATTACTTAGCACGGTTTGTGAGGAAAATACTTTGTCCATTTTTAGAAGGCTGTAAATTATCCCTGCTGGGGTGCTCAGAGAGGGTACCACTTGCATTAGGATTTAAAGGACAGGTGGGATTTTGAGTAGCAAAAAGGAAGGGGAGTACATTCCAAGCAGAAAGGATATCACGAGGAAAGTTTCTGAGTGGGAAAAGCTCAGATTGGCGGGTTTGCAGAAGGAAACCATAGGAAGTAAACCAATAATTCAACAAACATTTATAACCTGCTATGTGTGAGGTGTGGGGTGGGGTGCTAGGCATTCAAAGACAAAAATTAAACAGTTCCTGTCTTCAAGGAACTTATATTCTACGGAGAAGATATGACATATATGTTGTTATTCAGTCATTTCAGTTGTGCCAAATTCTTTGTGACTCCATTTGAGATTTTCTTGGCAAAGATACTAGAGTGTTTTGTCATTTCTTTCTCCAGCTCATTTTATAGGTGAGGAAATTGAGTTAAACAGGGTTAAGTGGCTTGCCCAGGGTCACACAGCTAGTAAGTGTCTGAAGCCAGATTTGAATTTGGAAAGTTGAGTCTTTCAGACTTCAGGCCTGGCACTCTATGCACTGCGTCACCTCTCTGACCCTAATACAGATAAATAAATATCATGTTTATCCAAAGTAATACAAAGAAATTTGCAGAGGGAGGAGATATGAACAACAGAGGAGATTGGAAAAAGCCATGTGTAAGAGGAAACATTGGAGCTAAACTTTGAACGAAGCTAGAGATTCCAAGAGATGAGATTTCAGACATGAGGGAACGCCAACACAAAGACATAGAGGTTGAAGATGGGCTGTCGGGTACAGGAAACAGCATGTTGACTAGTCTTATTGGAACAGAAACTGTATGAAGGGAATAGTATGAAATTAAACTGGAGAGGTGTGTGGAGACCAGCTTGTGGAGGGCCTGAAATGCCGAAAGAGTTTTGCATAAATGGAAGACGTAGCACTTTAAATTATACAAAGTATGTTCCTTCCCATATGGCTTTATTTTATCTTGTTGACAACAATATAGGTTCTATAGGGCAGGTTTCATCCCTATTTGATATACAGGGCATGTGACCAAACAGAGTTTCCTTCATGAGTAGCTAACAAACAATAGAGCCTTCTGGCCAGCTCCTCATCATCCTAGACTTGGGCTGCTACTGAATTGTTTAAATGTGAGGTAATTTCTTCTCTTGTGATCTTGCCCAGGGCTCCTAGCCTGTGATATTTACTCTTTTTAAACTATTCCCACTACCATTCAGCACAAATAGACCATTAAACTTCATGGATAAAAACTAATTTTGACTTCAGATGTAACCTAGCTTCAGGGCTATGCTGATAAATGTTTAACTAACTGTCCAGGAAAAAAAAGATGCACACACAACATATTTTTAAGTTTATTTTGTATTACTAACATTTTCTCCATCACTTTATTAAGTCTAGACAACCAACTAAACAATAAATCAAGCCCCAGCTAGTGGTATTTGCTGATTGGAGAAGTGTAAATGCTCACACTGAAAACTTAATAGTTGGCTCTCTAGAGCTGGCTTCCAACTAGACTAGGTGGAGGAGGGATGGTCCCATGCTGCAACCTTCCAGACTTCTCATTGGTGGAGAGAATTCTGAGTTGGACACAACACTGGCACCTAAGATAGATTGAGAATTCCTGGGGAGATAGATACATGTGATTTGAGAGATTCTTCAGGAGAACCACACATGGAGAAAGAAGCTACAGACATGTAGGAGGAGTTGACTCCTCAAAATGTCCCTGGTTTCTATGTTGTCTGTAGAGATAGCTAGAGTGGACTTCCTTGGATGAGATCAGTCTCTCTCTCTTGGCTTAAACTGAGAAATTTCACTCCTAGGTAAAAGCTCATTCACTCTTGTGTATTTGGGGAAGGTTGAAGGGTGCTATTCTAATCTCCAATTTCTGTTTGCTGTTTTGCTTGGATAAATGGGTTTACTTACTATTCACTATTTGTGATGGGCTTTTGTGTAACCAGAGTTTAGTGGAAAGTACCTCCCCCTCTTAAAAGTAATTAGGGAAGTACCCTTCCTTCTGAACCCCTAAATGTTGTACTGTTAAATAAGAGACATTTGATAAATAGATATAATTCTAGCCCAGAACTCCTCTCAGTGACAGAGGAAAGTGTGCCTGGTCTCTGGATGCTCCTAGGACCTGCTTGCCCCTCCCTATGTCCAGAAAGGGTGCAGAAATGACCCTTGGGTTGTCCCTTCTCCCCTGAAGTGGAACAAGCCTATCCATGCTACCCATGAGCCATATCTAAACATTTGGACAACCTTTGTGGACATACCTACCCAACATGGACAATGTGAAAGAATCCATATGGGTTCTCCCTCTTAATGCCTAGATAGATGGTTTTCATAAATTGGCATGACTCCACCCCCTCCCTGCCCCTATTCAATTCCAGTGGCTTCCTGTCTTCACTGGATCAAATATAAAATCCTCTGTTGGGCTTTTAAAACCCTCCATAACCTGGCCCCTTTTTACTTTTCCAGTCTACTTATACTTTATACCCCAATACATACTCTCTGATCCAGAGACACTGAGCACACTCCTGTTTCTTGCAAATTACACTCCATCTCCCTGAACATTTTCCCTGTCTGTCCCCTATGCCTGAAATTCTGCTTCCTCATCTCTGCCTGCTAGCTTCCCTGACTTCCTTCAAATCTCAGCTAAGGTACCACCTTTTATAGGAAGACTTTCCCAGTCCTCTTTAATCTTTGTGTCTCCCCTCTGATATTATTGCCAATTTACCTTGTATATATCCAGTTTGTACATAGCTATTTGTATATTGTCTCCCACCCCTACCCCTTCAGACTGTGAACTCCTTGAGAACTTATTTTGCCTTTTTTCATACCCCTAGTGCTTAGCACAGTGCCTGGCAAATAGTAGGTGATTGATAATGTTTTCCCTGACCTCTCTCCATTTCTTTTGGCACATCCTGAGTTCCATTACCCCCATCCTGCTCTTTCTCTCTCTGTCTCTCTCTCTTACTTTTCCATCTTGTTGCCTTTATCTTTGCTCAGAAAGATTTCCTAACTTGCTGTTCACCCAAGTCCCTCCATTCTGGATGAATTTTTCCTGAATTCCTTTTGCCCTCCTTAACCTGAGGAGTTTCCAATGAAGTCCCTCCAAACTCCCCATAAAACATTTATTACTTAAAAACTCACATTCATATTTTATCAGGCAGCCTAATCCACTTTGGGATAACTGATCATTAGGAAATTATTCTACTCAGCAAACCTAAAGCCCAATTTAACCAGTCATGGAGGTCAACATTATTTGAAAAGACATAGACCTTCACACTCACTCAATCCATCAATGACAATTTATTAAACTCTTTATATGTGGCAATTAGGTGATTAGCTAAGAATTGAGATACAAAGAATAAATAGTTCCTGCCCTCAGGAAGCTTATATCTAATGTGGTGGCAGCATATATGGAGAGACTAGACAGATAGATAGATAGATGGATAGATAGATGGATGGATGGATGGATAGATCGATGGATGGATGGAAAGATGGTTGGATGGATGGATGGATGGATGGATGGATGGATGGATGGATGGATGGGTGGATGATGGATGGATGGATGGATTAGATAGATAGATAGATAGATAGACAGACAGACAGACAGATAGATATCCAGAATAGATTAAAAGTTATATGTGGATAAGAAAAATGTATTGCAAATGGCAGGAAAATATTAATGAAGGAAAATTAATAAAGAAACTATAATAGCTTTTGTCTATCATTATATATATATTTTAATACAAGTATAGATAACTTTTTTGTGAGCAAACTCTCTCCACTGAGGGAACTCTGTCCATTACTGCAGGCTTGCAACTTATCTGCAACTGAGACTATGGTCTTAGAGAGTGACTTGGGTCAGTGAGAGGTTGTGATTTACCCAAGGTCATACAGCCAGAGATAAGACCTGAACCCAGATCTCCTGACCCCAATACTAGCTGTCTATTCACTCACCTGGATGGACAAATAGTAGAACAAAATATGCAGCAAGCCCTAAGATATATTGCCCTTTGGAGATTCTATTCATCTCAAGCAAATATAAGAGCCTATATAAGGAAAAGGCAATTAATTGTAGTTCCATCCTCAGGGTCAGTTTGGTCACAAGCCCATAAGGTATCTCTGAAGATATCTATTATTAATTTTCAACTTTATGAGAGTTCCCTCACTGTAGGACAGTTGCAGGGACCCCCTGATTTTAGGATTCTTCTAAAGGATCTCTGCTATTGCTAAAGAATATTCTAAGCTCTCATTTGTACCTTTTATAGGCATCAGATTCATTTTCGGGGCTTTTCACAAGAAATGTTCACCAAATCTTTTTACTAAGTCTTTTTTTTTTAAGAAATGCATTCAAATCTTTTTACTGTCTTCATTTTTTTTTTTTAGAAGTGAGTGCAAATGGAGGGAACTAAGTATCTTACGAATATAAAAAGTTTGATAATTTGGGGGTGGGGGAAGAGATAAATTATGCAGTAATGATTCTTTCAATACTTAAACTTATGACATAATGGCCAATATATATGTGAATATGTTTTGTGCTCATAAGAGAAAAAGAACTTTATAACCAAGGAGCAAAGGAAAGGGACAGCTTTTCCTCTGTTCCCGGGGGGTATTTTCTAACCCCTTATCTTCATGTCCTTTCCTTGAGGCCCAATTAGAGAAAAGCTATGGGGAGGAGGGCATATTGTCTTAGCCTAACTAACCAAAGTCCAGAGAGTTGCTTCAGATGTGACACTAAGTGCTAGAACTTTAAAACTTCAGGCTCTGATTCTACCAGGGGCAGAGGCGTGGCTCAAATTTATTGTTTTCAGCCAGTCCCATGAACCTAAGAGAGGAAGGAGAAATGATTTTTTTTTCCATAGCAATGTATGGGGTAGAGAGTGAATAGAGCTGTGTCAATCATTTTAATCATTTTTAATGGGGCAATCATTTTAGAGGGCAGTCTGCCAATGTTTGCTCATGGAAGGCTTTGCATTTCTCAGCTGTAATTCTGGCTGGCCAATACAGTCCCAGAGCAGTTCATTCGTAGTCTGGGGTCCTAGTCTTGATGCTCAGACCCAACTTTTGATTGCCCTTCTGCCTCTCCACTTCCTCATTTATTACAGTTTTTATGTACTGGCCTTTTAATCAACCAGTACACATTTACTAAGCATGTACTATATGCCAGGCACTGCGTTAGACACTGGAGATATAAATCAAAGAGTGAAACAATCCTTACTCTCAACAAACATTCCTTCTAAGGGGGAGACAAATACATATAGAACTAAATGCAAAAGAAATATAGGGGCAACTAGGTGGCACAATGGATAGAGCACTGGCCTTGGAGTCAGGAGGACCCGAGTTCAAATCTGGCCTCACACATTATACTCACTAGCTGTGCAACCTTGGGCAAGTCACTTGACCCCACTTTACCAAAAAGCAAATATATATATATATATATATATATATATATATATATACATATACATATACATATATATATGTAAAGAATAAATGTAAAGTAGTTAAATACAAGGTTGTCAAGGAGGAGGGTAGGCAGTTAGGTGGCACAGTGGATAGAGTGCCAGGCCTGGAGTCAGGAAGACTCATCTTTCTGAGTTCAAATCTGGTCTCAGACACTTACTAGCTGTGTGACCCTGGGCAAGTCACTTAACCCTATTTGCCTCAGTTTCCTCATCTGTAAAATGAACTGGAGAAGGAAATGGCAAACCACTCCAGTATCTTTGCAAAGAAAACCCCAAATGGGGTCACCAAGAGTCAGGCACAGCTGAACAGCAACATGGGGAGGAGGGTACTATCTAGAAAGACTCCATGGTGATGCATGAACTTCATTTTGAAGGAAGACAGGGATTGAGATCAGGGAGGGGTGCATTTCAGGAATGGAGGTAGACGATGCAAATTCCCAGAAGTGAGAGATAGAGAACTATGCATGAAGAACAGAGAAGTCAGTTTGGTGGGATTGCAGAGTACGGGATGGGGTATAATGTTCAATGAGGCTGAGTTCTGGTCCTGGCTCTGCAACTTATTGGTTGTGTGACCTTGGGTCATTCATTCACTGAGGCTCAAATTTGTCATCTGCAAAATGAGAATAAATCCTGACACTATCTCCTTACCAGAATGGATGTGAATTTCAAATGAAATCATGTGTAACATCATCTTTGTAACTCTAAAGCACTAGGGATACGAAAGTCATTGTTCCCTGTGACCAGTAATACTTCTCACCTCTGACAGACTGTTTTTTGTTTCTACTCTTTGATTTCCTTAAATGAAAGATTACCTGTGGATCGAAGTATAATTAACCTGATCTAGAGCTGAGCTTAAATAAATTATTTTAATTGGAGGGAAGAAAAGAGCCCAAAGCAAAGACCTAAATACCCATGGGTATTCAGGATGACTGAAATGAGTGAAAGATGAAGTCCTCTTTTGCTATGTTTTTACATATATTTAAGCATTATAGGACAAAAAAAAGCAGACAAACCAGCCGCTCTAAGTGGGGCAGCCTAGTCTCCTGCAGATCAAAGCCAGCAAATTAGCAACTTTTGCTCAAACCCTTTAACTCTTTGGAGAACAGACATGTGGACCCTAAATTCTACTCCAGGTTCTAAAATAAACCAAAATCTCAAACTCATTACTTTGTAACTTCAAAATTCCATGGAAAAATAATCATTATTTCAAATAAAAACTTTGATGTTGGTGGAAGATAGAAGAGAGAGAGGAGTGATCCAGAAAGAACATCAGAATTTTAAATGATTTTAACAACATATTCACTCCAGTTACATCACATTTGCTACATTACATCCATAAAATGGTGTAACAGGATTTGACAGCACTTATCTGAGGCTAGCATATGCTTTTGTCCTTTTTAAAAAACTCACAGAATCATAGATTTGAAAGGGACCTTAGAAGTCAGCTAGTTCAACCCTACCTGAAACATAAATCACTTCAATACCTCCAATGAGGGGTCGTCCACTCATACAGGAAAATAAGAACATTTTTTCCAGTTATTTACCTAAGCACCTCGGATTAACCCTGATGGCATATTCAAGAAACCAGAGAAGGAAAGAAAAACTACTTAAATTTTAACAATATTTGCTAATTATCTGATGGGGGGGATCCCCTGCTCTTTTCTTCTCAATGTTTGATGGTGTCAGAAGAAATAAGCATGTTTTAAAAAAAAATAACATGAGACAAAAAGTTAACTTTTTCTGACCTTGATACTGAGAATGGTAAATAACAGATCTCTACGATACTACAGATATGTGAATATTGGAGAAGTTAAGATTGATTATCAGCATTAATAGGATTAGGTTAATAATAGGGTTAATTACTAAAAAATAAGCTAGTAGCTGGGACTAGCTTTCAGTTATAATAACAAGGGCAATGGAGATGGGAAGGACTAATTTGAGGGTAGAATAATTCCCCCCTAATATTTAAATGAGGAAGCTAGAATAACTGGTTTCTAAAGTGTCTTCCAGCTCTAACATTCCATGACTCTATAAAGTCATGGAAGGAAGGAAGGAAGAATGGAAGGAAGGAAGGAAGGGAGGGAGGGAGAGAAGGAGGGAGAGAGGGAAGAAGAGAGAAAGGAGAGGGAGTTAGAAAGGAAGGAGGAAGGAGAGAGGGAAAGAGGGAAATAAGCATTTACTAAGTACCTACTATGTGCCAGTGTTTTTGCTAAGCATTTTACAAATATCCCATTTTATCCTCAAAACAATCCTGAATGGTAGATGCTATTATCTCTATTTTACAGTTGGGAAAACTGAGGCAGACAGTGGTTAAGTGACTTACCCAGGATAAGACAGCTAATAAGTGGTAAGGTTAGATTAACTCCAGGCCCAGTGTTCTATCCCCTTTGCCTTTATAACCTTAGAAAGTCACAGAATCAGAGTCACAAAATTTGAAAGTTGGGAGGGTCTCCAGAAGTCATCTAATCCAACCTAGTCACAAAAATCCCACTGCAGTATGGCCAACAAGTGGTTTTCCAGCCTCTACTTGAAGACTTCCAAGGAATCCCAAGACTTTTATCTTTCAAGGCATGTCATTTCATTCTTGAACAGTTTTAATTCTTAGAATTTTTTCTGACATCCATGTCTAAATTTTCCTCTTTACAATCTCTAGCTGTTCCTAGTTCTACTCTCTGGGACCAAACAGAACAAATCTAATCCCTAGTCCACACGACCACCCTTCAAATACTTGAACACAGCTATCGTGTCTTCCACTCATCCCCAGCCTTCTTTTCTCCAGGCTAAACATACCCAGGTCCATACACTGATCCTCATGTTATAGACTAAAGGCCTCATCCTTGTTGCCCTCTGGACACTCTCAAGTTTATCAATGTTCTTCTCAGACCATGGTGCCCAAAACTGACCACAACATTCCAAGTGAGGTCTGACAAGGCACAGTGCAGTGGGAGTATCACCTTCCTATTCCTTGAAACTATGCCCCACCCCGATGCAGCCCAAGATGGCATTAGGTTTTTTTGGGTGACACATCACACTGCTAACTCATAATAAGCTTGTAGTCTATCAACTTCTCTGCCATCCCTAAGATCTTTTCCAGAATAATGCTTCCCCATCTTATATTTATGGAATTGATTTTCTATACTCAAATACAAAACTTTGCATGAATCTGTATTGAATCTCATCTTATTAGATTCAATCCAATGTTCTAGCCTGTCAAGATCCTTTGAGATACTCTGTCATCTACTGGATTGGCTATTTCTCTCAGCTTTGTGTCATCTGCATATCTAAATAGCATACTCTCTATGCCTTTATCCAAGTCATTGATAAATATATTCAATAGCATAGGGCCAGATAGGGATTCCTATGGTAGTCCTCTGGAGACCTCCAACCACGTTGACACTGAACCATTATAACAACTAGTTTTCAAATCTGGACATCCAACCAGTTCTAAATCCATCTGGTTGTACTATTGTCATGAGAATAGTATAATATACTTTATCAAACCTTGCCAAAATTAAATATACAGAATTCCACTCATCTACTAGTTTAGTAATCATGTCAAAAAAGGAAATAAAATTAATCTGGCATGACGTTTTTATTGAAGTGTTGTTAGAGCTTTGTAATCATTATTTCTCTTTCTAGAAATCTTCTAACCATCTCTTTGATTATCCTTTCCAGAATTTTCCCAGGAATATGTCTACCAGTTTTCAGATCCAAGGAGGTAGTTCACGTAGACCAGATGACTTGAATTCACCAAGGGCAGCTAAGTTCCCTCTATTTCCTTACTTATCTTGAGTATCAGTTCCTTATTAGTCATTTCCAGTGTAAAAGTCACTCTTCTTTGCAGAGAAAATAGACCCCAAAATAATTGAGACTCCACTTTTTCTCTGTCATTGGTCAAGCATTTAACTTAATACATGTTGTCAGTCTCAACCACCCGAAACAAAAATCCTATCCAGAGAGGTGCTGGTAAATATTTAACAACCAGCTCTCCAAAATTTGGTTCCCCTCACCGCATTTTTGGAGGGGAAGCTCAGGCCAGGAGTCACTAGATCTCAGACCATAGTCCATACTTCAAGTGGAGTAAATTGAGGGAGAAGATCTAGGAGTGTGGACCAGAATTGGATCCCATGAGTTTGTGAGTCAACTCTTGACCCACCAAGACTGGTGGTGGAGTTACTGAGAAAAAGCTCTTGGTGGTGAGACCTAAATGAAGTCAGTAAAGTCCCATGAGTGGGTTTGTGATTTCAAAGCTCAGTCAGTGGCCTTGTCTCAGACCTCTCTACTTGAACTGCAGGTCACAGGAGCAGAAACGAAAAATTAAGTTGGGAGGGGCAGAGAAGAGAGCAAAAGAGAGAGATGAAGAGAAGGGGAAGAGGGAGTTGGGTCTTAACCGTGAGGAAGATGAGGAAAAGGGGTTGGGTAGAAAAAGTGCTGGAGGTAGGAGAGGGGGCAGTCCCTGGAAGGTCCCTAAAGTAGGGAAGCCTGGGTCCTAAAGACAAAAGCAGGACAGAAGTAGAACTCCCACAAGCCCAGTGAACAGCAGCAGCATAGTAGGGATGACAGGAATGTGGGTCTAAGGCTGGTCTGGTGCCATATTCAGCTCTACCTTTGTAAAGTAATGGTTGCTGATGTCCAGAGACTCTGCTTCAGTTACCTGGAAGATTTGGGAATTGAAGTCAGTTCCCCATTCCACTAGGCTTTGGTAATGCTCCTTGTGAACTAGTTACTTGGTGTACAATGTGTTATCATTTATGGTCACCTCTCCTTCTTATTAGGTATCACCCTTTGGAAATCCAGGATAACTAGGTGGCACAGTGGATAAATCACTGGACCTGGAGTCAGGAAGACCTGAGTTGAAATCCGGCCTCGGATACTTATTAACGGTGTGACCCTGGGCAAGTCACTGAATCCTGTTTGCCTCAGTTTCCTCACCTATAAAATGAACTGGAGAAGGAAATGACAAACCACTCCAGTATCTTTGCCAAGAAAATCCCAAATAGGGTCACAAAGAGTCAGACACAACTGAACAATAGCATTGGAAGCGCACTGTGTCCTTAGCACTAGCTCCCCTAAATAGTGATGAGCACGCCATAAAGAAGTCCTCTAGTGGTATCACACACTCACTATGGAAGGGTCAGGAGATACTGAGGAAGATGTAATACAGGGCATCGTACTCAGTTGCCACATCTTTGAAGGATTTGTGCAGCGGCACCAGAGCCAGTCTAGAGACCACCTTGCAGGTCAGGGTGAATTGGTCAACACATGGCTCTTGGGCAAAGGCTGCCTTTATTGAATATAGGTATAGGTATGTAAGACTTAAGTCTGATGTGAGCAGGGATCATATGTGATCATAAGCTTATTTATCCATGTAGGTGCTACCACTCAGGTTGCTACAGAGGCCAGAGTCATCAAACCTGTTGAGGTCCCTGAGAAGCAAAGAGATAGCACAGCCTGAGGCATCCACCACCTCCTGCTACACTATGATGTCACAATCAGTTAGGAGCCAACCATATGCCCACAATATGAACATTCACTACCTTGATTGTCTATCAGCCACTGGGCAAAGTAGGTGCAGATCTAGAAGGCACTAGCCACACCTGCCAGGCCTGCAAGGCTAGCATGAGGACCTAGCTGGGTATGGCTACCTTGATCTATCTTCCTTCTTTCCATGGCAGAGTGGATGAAGTTTTGGACTTGGAAGCAAGAAGGCTTGGGCGATCATTTCTGTGCTGACCCCAGGCTCTTAACCTGTTTGTACTGCAGATTCCTTATCTGTCCAACACTGAATAGTTTACTGAGTACCTTCATGTCCATCATCTCATCTAGAGCTCTAGGGAGTTGCAACTATCTGAGGAAAAGTCATGTGAGTCTGTCTATCTGCCTGCAGAGTCCTGGACTTTCCTTCCAGGACACCAGGGTTCCTTTCACCTTTGACTCAGCCACCTGTACCCCAGCTATTCTGACTGGGTTGGAGAGAGGACTGAATTTCTTTTTTTTTATTTGTTTGTTTAATCTAAATTCATTGGTGAGTTTCTTGTGCATCCTCATATTTCCTTTCAGAAAAAAAATATATTCTCTCATCATTGGAATTTTTTCTCTTTGTACAGTCAAAATATCATTTTTAATCTTCCCTCAATTCTTGTAGGCTGACTTCCCCCCCGAGACGTTTTGCTGTATAGGATCCTACTTCTCATTCCTCTGAATTGATTGAAATCTGCTTTCCCAAAATCTAGGGGGTATGTCCAATTATGCCCACTTTTTCTCTCTTCTAACATAAACTCTAGGTTGGAGAGGTAACTTCTACGAAAATTCCTGTTCTAGTTTTTTCCTGTTAGCTAGAATCAGAAACAGAATAGAATTTTCCCTTATTAGTTCCTCTTCATTTTGAAGGATAAAATTATTACTAAAGTAATCAAAGAAGTTGTTAGCTATTCTGGAGGGAAGGAGAAGGGAGAGGGAGAGAGAGTAGATACATTTCCAGTCTTCGTTAGGTCTCCTCCAAAGCTAAATATCTGAAAAGAACCCCTTCGTTCTTTGTGAAAATGAAGATAACCCCAAGGGAGAGTTTCACTTGCCCCTTTTCATAGATTCATTTGGAAATATTGAATGATTAATATTTATGCCTGTGATTAGAGGTAATATTCATCATCTAACAAATATCTATGGGGTAAATAGATGTTAGTTCCTAATTATAGTTCATGTTTATTGGTCTTGGACTATTGGAGCTCTCATTCTCACGGAAGCCAAGTTGACAAAAATAGATATAAATAACAACATGGTTTATATATGTAGTCTGCATTCCACTTTTGACTTGCACAAACTACTGGGTTCAATGAGGGTAATTTTGCAAATGGCAAACCTCGATTGGTTTGATCCCCCTTCCCAGCTAAGTTAAGAACATCTGAAATCAACTGAATTTATTTTGCTCTTTACTAGCAGACCAGATAAGGAACATACATTTTAAAAGTAAAACATTTAATCCAGACTAAAACAACTAGCAAAGTAAAAGGGAAACACATGTTAACTCATGTATATAAACTCATCCCTGATTCCCACTACAATGGCCTGGTAAATGTCTGTAAGAGTCATGCCTGCAAAAAACCCTCTGTCTCTCTGTCTGTGTGTGTGTGTGTGTGTGTCTGTCTATCTATCTGTCTGTCTGTCTTTGTCTCTGTCTCTCTCTCTTTGCCTCACTTTCCTCAACTATGAAAGGGAGATGATAATAACAGTCACAAACTCACTGAGTTATTGTGAGGATCAAATGAGATAATATTTGTAAAGTGCTTAGCACAGTGCCTGGCGCATAGCAGGAACTTACTTCATAAACACTTGTTCCCTCCCTCCTCACCTCCACAAGCCAGAATAACAACTGAAACCTTGAGGGCAAGGAATTTGTAACGTACCTAGTTATTTAAAGGTTTACTCCCTTATTAGAATTCGAGCTCCTTGAGGGTGGGGGATTTTTTAACCTTTTTTTTAATCCCCCCACTCAACACAGTGCCCCTCACATAGTAAACACCTCATAAATATTTGTTGACCAACTCTCTCCTTTCCTATTACACCCCCCCAACTACAAAAGCAAAACTATTCAAACAAAGTTTGCCTTTTTGAAAAGCTCTGATTTGAAAGTGTTGAAGCCTGAAACTATAGAGCACAGGTTTAATAAATACATTTCCTCCCTCTCTCTTCTATCTCTCTGGTACAATGAAAAGAGAATTGGAACCAGACTACTTGGCTTCTAGAGCTGGATCTGCCACTAACTAGTTGTGTGACCATGAGGAAATCATTTCAGTTCTTTGAACCTCAATTTCCTCATTTTTGACATGAAGGGGTTGGATTAAATAATCTTTATGGTCCCTTCCAGCTCTGACACATTCCATAATTGTAATAGGAAAACCATATTGCATTGTAGTGGTGGTTAGATTGGAGCACTTCCCATGGATCTTGGACCAGCTTAAACCTTTGCTATAGACTATTGTAGGTACAAATATGATAAATAAGAACCTCTTAGTCAGTAATCTATATTTAACAACTTAAAATCCATTGTAAAAAGAGTAGTTCCATTTGGAGGAGAGATGTTTAAAAAATTACAGTTGGAAAGTCTAGGACTTATAATAATCTCTCACAAATCACATTTTAAATCTTTCCTTTAATTTCAAGGTTGGTATCCATCTTGGTATTTAAACCACATCCCAGAAGATCATACCCCCTGCAGAGCCATGGGACCAGATAA
>NW_020954576.1:30890717-30896835 GCF_900497805.2 Vombatus ursinus
TTACATTCTACCAAACTAATTGCCCTTTTGAGAGATGGTTGGGGATTAAGTATCATAATGATCTTTAAAAACTCAGTAGCTTTCCTAGCCATTAACTTACTCAAACCACCAAAAAAAAAAAAAAGGCAGGAAGAAGTTTCAAATTGACACTCTGTTCCAGAAGGAATACAGGAGAAATGTGAAACTCTTCATGGTTGTCAGAGTGGACAACCTTCTATCTCATAGCTCTATCTTTCCCTACAGTTACGCTCATCTCCTTAGTCTAAAAACTATAGCTAATTCAGATTTACCCAATGAAAATAGCTCTGAGACCCCAATGAAAAGCCTATCCCCTTCCTGAGTCTGTTATTTGTCAATAACGTGGTGTTGACATAATAGAGTTGGCCAACAGGACCAAGAAGCAGACTTGAAATCTGTGTGCAGTATTTTGTTCTTTTGTATAGTTTTAGGAAAAGAAATAAACAATACCTAATTAAAGATCAATTGAATGGCTGCAAAACCATAGCTTCTCCTATACTGATGGGGCTGATGGGAGAGGGGAAAAGGAAATATATAGGTATAACCCAAACCCCAAAGACCCTTGGTATGGAATTCTCTCCTCAGTGATCCAATCCTGTGTAAGGGGTGCAGAACTGGTGAGAGCAGGAGAGAAGAGAGATTCAGTTTCTTTGGTTTGTGTGTGTGTGTGTGTGTGTGTTTTGTTTTTTTATTTATTTGTTTTGTTTTGTTTTGTTTTTAGTTTCTTTAGTTTTTTCAGGTTTTTCTGGCTTCCAGCTTCTGGAGAGAAGATCTGCAATGCCAGACTCTCTTCAGCCCACCTGAAGAGAGAAAGACCTAGGGAAGAAGGTAATATGAGAGGGGCTGGCAGTCTCTATCATGTCTCTATCCACAGCTTGCTACACTAGAGACTTCAGGGAATTTCCCTTTTGGGTGAAATCTGGGACTCTCAGTTGAGCCAGATTATCTTGCTCCCAAGAGGAAGAACTCATTTACTCTGTGTTTTGTCTGGAATATATTCTCACATGTATATTTTCTGTGTTTTCAGTTTTGTTATAAATTTAGATAAATGTGTTTCTTTGCTATTTGCTATGTATGTGCTCATTATGGAACTTGTATTTGGTAGGAAGTGAGTCAAGTTTTGGTTATAAAGCTTAGGAACTCCCTTTGTTCATTAAGAAATAGCAGTTGGGAATTTAGCTTGAACATGAAAATCACATCCTAAACCAGAGTTGGGGAACCTATGGCCTTGAGACCACATGTGATCCTCTAGGTCCTCAAGTATAGCTCTTTGACTGAATCCAAACTTCACAGAATAAATGTCCTTAATAAAAGGATTTGTTCTGTAAAATTTGGACTCAGTCAAAAGGTTATACCAGAGAACTTAGAAGGTCACATATGGCCTCAGGGCCACAGATTCCCTACTTCTGCCCTAGACTAACAACATGTAATGGAATAGATAGATAGAATTCTAGACCACTACCCGGTCTCTTTGAGGATAGTGGAATGCCCGCTTCCCCTCCTGGAAGGAATTAAGAAGAACAAAGTTGGGAGGGAGGGAAGAGATTCTGAAGGTATTTATTCTTACCTCCCTCTAAGTCACATCAACATAGGCACATTACATGGGCATATTCTGAACACAGAAGTTTAAAAAAAGATAAAGTTCAGTTGTTTTCTTGAGAATAAGCAAAGCAGTGTAAGAAATACAACATAAAGGGTGGAGCCAAGATGGGAGTAAAGGCAGGGACTCGCCTTAGCTCTCCCAAATTCCCCTCCAAACAACTTGAAAATAATACCTTAAAATTGAATTCTGGAGTGGCAGAAACAACAAAAGGTTGGAATGAAACAATTTTCTAGCTCTAGACAACTTAGAAGGTCAACAAGAAAAATCTGTCTCACTGAGGTGAGAGTGAAGCACAATGTAGCCCAGGCAGCACCCAGGAAAGCCAGCAGCAGGCTTTGGGGGAGAAGGGTTTGCATCTACAGTGGCTTCCAAAGCTCTCAGTCCATAGGCGGTAAGGGAATCAGATGACTGGTCAGAAGGAGATTACAGAGGACTCTTTGCTGGCACTGGGTGCAGGACTCTGTTGCATTGCCCACACATGGTTTCAGGTCACAGTCCCAGGGGAAGGAGGAAGCAACCCCAGGGGATCAGAGAACTTGATCTCAGTTCTAAGGCAGAAAAGAGTGGTTGTGGTCATTCACAGATCAGAGCACAGATCAGGAGAGCAATGACCACACCTCTCCTTAAATCATACCACCTTGGAAGAACTGAAAACTTACAGACCCCCAAAACTAGCTCTGAAAACAGTAGCCCAAAAAGCCTGAAACTTGGGACAGTGCCCCTACCACTCTGGGAGCAGAGCCCAACCTTAACATAAAGTTAAAGGTCAAGAAATAGGCTGGAGAAATGAGCAAACAATAATAACAAAAAGAACCTGATCATAGAAAATTACTATGGTGATCAGGAATATCAAAACACAAACCCAGAAGAAGACAACAAAATCAAAAGCAGTTACATGCAAAGAAAGCCTTAAAGAAAAATGTGAATTGGTCACAGGCCCAAAAAGAAGTCCTGGAAGAGCTCCCCCCCAAAAAAAAATGTTTTTAATCAGATAAGAAAGGTAGAGGGAAAATTGTGAGAAGAAATGAGAGTGATGCAAGAAAGTCATGAAAAGAGAGTCAACAGCTTGGTAAAAGAGGCACAAAAATGCACTGAAGAGAAAAATTCCTTAAAAAGTGGAATTGGTCAATTGAAAAAGGAGGTACAAAATCTCACTGAAAAAAAATAAATCCTTGAAAATTAGAATTGGACAAGTGGAAGCTGGTAACTCCATGAGACATCAAGAAACAATAATTCAAAATCAAAAAAATGGAAAAAAATGGAAGAAAATATGAACTATCTCACTGGAAAAACAACTGACCTAGAAAATAGAGAAGAGATAATTTAAGAATGTTTGGACCACCTGAAGGCATGATTAAAAAAAAAAAAAGAACCTAGACATCATCTTTCAAGAAAGTATCCAGGAAACCTTCCATTGAGTAGGATGGAGGAAAATATACTACTAGTAATAGTAACTGAATGTGAATGGTATGAGCTCACCTATAATATGGAATTGGATAGCAGAGTGGATTAAAAACCAAAATCTTACAATATGTTGTTCACAAGAAATACACTTGAAGTAGAGAGACACACATAGAATTAAAGTAAGAGAAAGGAGGAAACTCTTGTGCTTTAGGCCAAATTTAAAAAATAAAAAAAGAGCAGAGGTAGTAATCATCTCAGACAAAACAAAAACAAAAATAGATTTAATTAAAAGAGATAAACAGGGAAACTATATTTTGTTTTAAAGAAAGGTATCATAGACAATGAAGTAATATCAATACTAATCATAATGCACCAAATGGTATAGCATCCAAGTTCTTAAAGAAAAAGTTAAATGAGTTATAGGAAGAAATAAATAGTATAACTATACTAGTGGGGAATTTCAACTTTCCCCTCTAAGAACTAGATAAATTTAACCAAAAAATAAACAAGAAAAAAGTTAAGGAGATGAATAGAATTTTTGAAAAGTTAGCCAAAATGGACTTCTATAGAAAACTGAATGGGAATAGAAAAGAAAATATCTTATTCTTAGTGTCACATGGCATCTACACAAAAATTGACCATGTATTAGGGCATAAAAACCTCACAACCAAATGTAGAAAAGCAGAAATGCTAAATGCATACTTTTCAGGTCATAAAGCAATAAAAATTACTTTCAATAAAGGACCATTGAAAGATAGATTAAAAACTAATTGGAAACTAAATAATCTAATCCTAAAGAATGAGTGAGTCAAAGAACAAATCATAGAAACAATCAGTAATTTCATAAAAGAGAATGACAACAATGAGACAACATACCAAAATTTGTGGGATAAAACAGCACTTAGAGGAAAATTTATATCTCTAAGTGCTTATATCAATAAAATACAGAAAGAACAGATCAGTGAATTGGACATATAACTAAAAAAAAAAACCTAGGAAAAAATAAAACAAATTAAAAATCCTTAATTAAACACCAAATTGGAAATCCTGAAAATCAAAGGAGAGATTAATAAAAATTGAAGGTAAGACAACCATTGAACTAATAAATAAAACTAGGAACTGGTTTTATGGGGGAAAAAAACAGTAAATAGATCAACCACAATTAAAAAGAAAAAGAAAAAAAGGAAAATTACTGGTATCAAAAATGAAAGGACTGAACTCACCACCAATGAAGATGAAATTAAGGCAATTATTAGGAGCTATGCCCAATTACATGCCAATAAATCTAACAGTCTTCATTAAATGAATGAATATTTACAAAATATAAATTGCCCAGATTAACAGAAGAAGAAATATAATACTTATATAACTCTATGTTAGGAAAAGAAATTAAGCCATAACTGAGGTCCCTGAAAAAAAAATCATGAGGACCAAATGGATTCACAAGTGAATTCTACCAAACATTTAAAGAACAATTTATTCCAATATTATATAAACAGTTGGAAAAATAGGCAAGGAAGGAGTCTTACTGAATTCCTCTTATAACACAAATATAGTGCTGATACCAGGAAGAGCAAAAACAGAGTAAGAAAACTATAGGCCAATTTCCCTAATGAACATTGGTGCAAAATTTTCAAATAAAATACTAGCAAGGAGATTAGATCAATATATCACAAAGATCATACACTATTACCAGGAGGGATTTATACCAGGAATTCAGAGTTGGTTCAATATTAGGAAAACTATTAGCATAATTGACCACATTGATAACAAAACCAATAGAAACCATATGATTATCTCAATAGATACAGAAAAATTTTTGACTAAAAAACAATACTCATTCCCATTTAAAAAAAAACACAACAGCACTAGATAGGCAATGAGGAAACAAAATTATCTCTCCTTGCAGATGATATGATAGTATACTTAGAGAATCCTAGAGAATCAACTAAAAAAGTAGATGAAACAATTAACAACTTTATCAAAATGGCAGACAACAAAAAAAGAAAACAAGAAAAATAAAGAAACCTTTTAAAACTATGCTTTGATCTGCATTCAGATACCATCAGTTTTTGTTTCTTCATTGCCTATTCTAATTCCCTAAATTTCTTTTTCTACTTTTATTGTTATAGCTAGCATTTCTAGCACAATATTGAATAATGGTGATAATGGGAATACTTGCTTCACCTGGATCTTATTGGGAAGGCATCTAGCTTATCTCCATTACAGATAATGCTTGTTGAGTGGTTTTAGATAGATACTATTTATCATTTTAAGGAAAGCTCAATTTATTTCTATGCTTTCTAGTGGGTTTTTTGTTTGTTTTTTTTCCTATGCTAATAGTTTTCCTAATATTGAACCACGGCAAAACCTAGTTGCATAACTGTGGTGTTTAAACAGAATATAAATATTTAATCCTGTTACAATGTGAATATAGGTTATACCCTAAATTGAGATCTTAAAAAAATAGAAACATGTATACATCATTAAGTTCAACTGCCTCATTTTTTTTTTTGTGAGGCAATCGAGGTTAAGTGACTTGTCCAAGGTCACACAGCTAGTAAGTGTCAAGTGTCTGAGGCCAGATTTGAACTCAAGTCCTCCTGACTCCAAGGCTGGAGCTTTATCCACTGTACCACCTAGCTGTCCCAATCAATTGCCTCATTTCAAAGATGAGGAAACTGATAATGATTGATAACTAGATAACTAGATATAGATGTAGGTGAGTAGATGGATTGGAAGAAAGAAAGAAAGAGAAAGAAAGGAAGGAAGAGAAAGAAAGAAAGTACAGAAGAAAAGAACAAAGAAAGAAAGAAATGAAGGAACGAAGGAAGAAGAGGAAGGAAGGAAGGAAGAAAAAAAGGAAGGAAGAAAGAAAAGGAAGGAAGGAAGAAAAGGAAGGAAGGAAGGAAAAGAGGGAGGAAGGGGGGAGGGAAAGAGGGTAGAGAACATCTTGTTAGTTACATTAATTGGGATGTTGGATACCTCTGATATATAAAATCAATAATATTAAATAGAGGTCATACTCAGATTGATACATCAGGTTTGTAGGCAAAGGGATGGGGTTCTTACTCTGGAACTTCCTTCAGTTCT
>NW_020954576.1:30896845-30898469 GCF_900497805.2 Vombatus ursinus
TTTTTTTTTTTTACTTTTGGCTCTCCTCTCTCACAATTCTTCCTCCCTAAATTAAAAAATTCTTCCAAAGGGGTTTTATTCTTCTAAAAATCCTTCTGAAGACAGAAAGATGCAAGGATCTTTTTTTCCCCTGATGAAACTATTGTAGCCTTTATCTTGTGAAGAAGATGAAGAAGATTCTTGTGAAGAAATTTTATTTGGTATCCTGAATGAACTAAATCATTTAGTACTGTGTTCTCAGAAGTGAAGAGAAGTAACACGTAGTTACAATGAGTATTTGAGATAACTCTGGTTGTGAATTCTCATAGATAAAATAGCATAAATAATTATATTTGTATTAATATTTGTCTTTGTTAATAAACTGTAATTTCTGTAAAAAAAATCTTCCTACTACAGAAACTCTATCATCTCTAAAATTGAAATTTGCCACATGAATTCCCAAGGCAGCAATAAATAGGTGTGGTCTTTTATTTAATTTGGTTGCCCCATCATTATATAAATGACATGAGGCAGCTAGACAGTGCAATGCATAGAACATTGAACTTGGAGTCAGGAAGTCCTGAACTCAAATGTAGATTCAGATACTTATTAACTGTGTGACCCTGGGCAAGTCACTTGGCCTCTATCTGCCTCAGTTTCCTCTTCTACAAAATGGAGATAATAGCACCTATCTCCCAGGGTTTTTGTGAGGGAAGAAATTATTTATTGCAAAAACGTGTCGTAAACCTTAAAGTGCTACATACATGCTAATAAAAAGAATATTCCATTTACACTGGTAATCCCATCAAATGCAGAATTAAAGACTTCATTAAATAATGCCACATTTCTTCCCCACTTGTCAAAATATTCAGTGCAAATGCTTCTCCTGCTCTTCATTTGCCAGTGAGACATTTACCTCTCCATCAATGTTATTCTTCCCCTTACCACTCAGGAAAATAGTATGTTCTATACAGATTCTAGGGTCCACAACATTGGCTGCTTCACTTGTCATTTTAAGCAAAATGCTCCTTTGGAGCAAGCTTTTGAAACCCCACACTCATCACACTGACCATACTGTCAGGCTGGGTTGGTGTGTTGGTTAGTTTTGCTGAACTGTTTTTCCCCCTTCTTTTTATTTTATATTATTTGTTACTAGGGAAGAGAAGAAGGATATAGTGAAAATACAGGCAAAATGAACATTGGTTTAGAGCTGGAAGTGACATTAGAGATCACCTAGGCCAACTCCCTCGTTTGATAGATGAAGAAACTGAGACCCAGGGAGATGATAACAGTTAGAAGTGGCAGAACCAGGAATTGAACCCCTGTTCCTTGACCCCAAAGCCAACCTTCCTTCCACTGCACTAAGCTACTCAACCTTGGTTTTACCTTTTTGTTTTACAAGATATGTCAAAAAAAAATTTTTTTTAAAGAAACTTCACATATCACCCGGGATGTTTTCTGTGACATAGCCTTGTAAAAAATAGTTTTCATGCATCATTTGACTCCCCATGATTTTTATGAGTTTGTCACCACTAATCTTGCCCCAGCTACCCCCACCTTCTCATAGTTCTTTGACCATGTTTGTCTTTGGTACATGCCTCTCTCTCTCTCTCTCTCTCTCTCTCTCTCTCTCTCTCTCTCTCTC